>NC_060140.1:849455294-849662794 GCF_021461385.2 Schistocerca piceifrons | reverse complement strand
TCTCCTAGTCTAAATCTCTACATATTTTGATTTTAGCAGCCCTCTCTTTTTACAGAAAGCTATTTTCCCAGTTTAATCGTTGCTACTTTCCCTGCATTCGACCTTCCTTGCCATTTTTCCCACTTCCGGCACAGCAATTCTCATCCACCTGCTGAAGAGCCTCTTGTCCAAGAATACCATTTACTATTCTATACGCCCACCTTTTGCGCAGACAATTAACCTCTGTGTTCTGCTTGTTGTGCATGTTCTGGCCATCAGCTGGCACCCTACTAGCATGTTAGTTCCCCCTGTTCGCCTCATTTCCCGCACTGCCTCTTCAGTGCACAAGGCCACCTGATACCGGTCTCGTGAAATATTCTTTCAGTGTTGACTACATCAATCTGCCTCTGATAAGAGGGACAGATTATCTCTTTATCCCGATAGCTGATACCACACCGCACTGTAAACGGTGTACCACTACTACCAGGCTGTTCGGTAACCATCCATCGCTGACCAAGTCACAGCAGAGAAGTAAGTAGTCTATAAGTGCCAGCATGATGTGTGGAATCACCATAGTAACCTAGGTTGACGTGGAAACTTGACTGAAAGGCCGAAAAGAGTTATGTTTGACCACAACCATACCACGAATGAAGTTCAACAATTTATAGGTGCATGAACATGGTGGAGAACCAACAGTAAACCAACTGCAGCCACTTAAGACGGCGTAAGAAGAGACCCTAAGCGGCTGGGGCGGGACACACGTGCCAATGACAGTCCGTTTCAAGCCTGACAAGATAGCTGCCGCCAGCCTCACTGCTCACTATGAATGACAGCCTCGCAGAGGGTGCCTAAAAGAGAAGAGTCTCTGTCCTATGACATTTACTCCAAAATAATGGGTTGAAAGTTATAACTGGGACAAGAGAAAAACTGGACTTGCCCAAGCAAGGCACGATAAAATAACTTATATGTGCTAATAGATCTAGCGATGTTTCTTCTTGGTCCTAGCTCTTGGCACCATATCTATGATGCATTGCCAATCCCGCGGAGTGAAGATCGAATGGGAATTAATCAGAGCTAGGTCTTTTTTAAATACGACGTTGTGCAGGTTTGCAGCTGCCCAATCAAAGTCATATGGTTGGTGGGGAAGAAGAGGTTTGGGAACATCGGGAAGGGTAAAAGGATATGGATGGTAGAGGTACGGATATGTACCATCTCGCAGCGACTCCGCTAGCATGTCCATCGCCAACTTAGCAGGTGGTCATGTTTGCCATGTTTTGCAGCCTCCTCTCGGACCATATCAGTGACAGCAGCGACTTGTGCTGCCTCTTCGTCGTCCTCTTCTAACGGCTCCTGTACCACCTCCTCCATTCCCTCGACAACCTCTACAGCAACCCGCGTTTCCGCGTCGGCCAGAGAGGCGGTCGTCAGTTTCCGCATCTGCCCCCTTCCTAATGGGGTCAGCGCCTCTGCGAGTTGCAATGGTCACCTCTTCCAATTTCGCCCTCAGGGACGCCCTCTCCTCCGTGATGGCGGATTTAAGGGCGGCAACGGCGTCGTCCGTGGCTTTCTGTAGCGATTCGCAGAAACTATCGTAGTCTCCTTCGCGGCGGCGAGGCCCGCTTCCTCTTCTTGGACAGGGGGCGGGGCGGCCGCCTCGTCTTGTTGGGCCACTTCTCCAGGTTTAGCGGCCTCAGTCTTCTTATTCCGCTTCTGTTTGCTCCAATTCTTTATGTAGCTGCAACGACGATGGTTTGCAGCGTGTGCGCCGCCGCAGTTGACGCACTTCGGAGCGGCATCTCGCGGCTTATTACAGTCGCGTATATGTCATGTGCCTTCGCACACTTCATGCACGCGACCGTATTGCTGCAGGACTCTGCTACACGGCCAAGCTGTCGGCATTTGTAGCACTGTTGCGTCTTCATCATCTTCTCGCTCTCATTTCCGCTTCGCATTTCATCGGCCAGGTGTTGACTTCCCCTTCACTTCGCCTCCCTTGCCATGTCCAGCCCTGTCTGCGACGTACAACAGCGACATCGACAGCGGCGAAGTTACCTGCAGCGGGTCCAGCAGCGGTCTCGTGCCGCCAGCGAGCGCAGGTCCATCTTTATACCTGTTTTCGGGCGAACCCTGCGAAGAGAACTCCATACAATGCACTTCTGGGGTCGTGTACCACGCAAAAGGCCTCTCCTCACAACTGCGCGTAAAGAATCACGGCTTCAGTGGGCTAGTAGCTGGCGCGGGACGTGCAGTGCAGTCCGCAGCCATTTTGCCTTCGTTCAAATGACATTTAACAGTGTAGTGCACCGACACCTGTGGGGAGGATTTAGTTCAGCCTAGAGATGGCACTGTAATGTCCTGAGGGTGTTTTCCGTATCATAACTTTGGCCAACTCGTTCAGGTTAACGTTTATTCCTTCATTCTCGGTGATTACGTGTTGCCCCTTTTTTTACCTCTTCGTAATGAACATGCTGTGGACACTCCCGTCTTCCAAGATGACAAGAGCCGTGTTAACAGGGTTACACGAATACGTTCTCCATTTGTCCAACACCAAATTAGACACCCCATCGCGTGCTTCGAGTGCCCGATCAACTATCCGGTCTTAATCCCTTGGAAAACGGGACTATGTGGAATAGCAGGCGAGACGTAGAAGCCCATCCCCTCAGTCTGGTGGCTCTACGAGATCTCATCGTGAACGAGTGGTTTCCGCTGAAATGAATTGAAGTCATTATCGGGGTAAAATGGGAAATCAGTAATTGTCGGAATATCTGAGTCTGCATATAAAGTTAAAACAACCTTCGGTGAAATTAAAAGCGAGGGCGCTACTGTTAAGAGTGCAATGGGAACTTCACTGTTAAACTCAAAAGAGGAACTGGATAGATGGAAACAACAAACTGAAGGCATCTACAAGGAGGAACTGTCTGATGACGCGACAGAAGAAGAAACTGGAGTCCGTGTGGAAGACAAAGGAGATCCAGTATTACAATCAGAATTTAATTCTGTTTTCGGAGACTTTGAATCAAATGAGGCAGAAAGGGTAGATAGCAATCCATTGGAACTTCGAAAATCATTGGGGGTAGTAGCAACGAAACGACTATACAAAGTGGTGTGCAGAACCTATGCATCTGGAGAGTTACCATCACACTTTCAGAATACCATCAGCTTAACGAAGAAGATACTACGGCCAGACAAGTGCGACAACTTTCGCACAACCAGCTTAACAGCTCACGTATCCTAGTTGGTGGCACGAATGGTATACAGAAGAGTGGAAAAGAAAACACACTCTGTTAGATCACTATCAGTTTGGCCTTCGGACAAGTGAGGGCGCCAGAGAGGCATTTCTGACGTTGCGGTTGATAATGGAAACAAGAATGAAGAAAAATCAAGACACGCTCATAGGATTTGTGGACGTGGAGAAAGAGTTCGAATATGTAAAATAGTGCAAGATCTTCGGAATTATGAAAAAACAGGGGTTAGCTGCAAGGAAAGACGATTAATTTATAATATGCAGAAGAACCAAGACGGAATAATAAGACTGGAAGACTGGAAGACCAAGAACGAAGTGCTCGGATTAAAAAGAGTGTACGATAGGTATGTAATCTTTCGCCGCTACTGTTCGACCCATACATCGAAGCAGCAATGATGGAAGTAATACATGTTCAAGAGTGGGATTAAGGTTCTTTGTTAATGATAAGATTCGCTGATGACACTGCTACTCTCAGTGAAACTTTAGAAGAATTACAAGACGGGTAGAATAGAATAAACAGTCTAAGGAGTACAGAATATGGACTGGGAGTAAACCTAAGAAAGATGAAAGTAATGAGTAGCAGCAGCAACGAGAATAGCGACCAATTTTGCATCAAAATCGATGACCACGAATTAGGCGGATACCCACATTGTGCATGAAGCAAAGAGGAAATAAAACACAGATTAGCAGAGAACGACTGAAGTTTGCTAGTATGAAACATACGCCTTAATCTGGGGAACAAATTTCTGAGAATGAACGTTTGGAGCACAGCACTACGCGGTATTGTGTCATGGGCTGCGGGGCAACAGGAAAAGAAGAGAATCGAAGCTTTTGAGATACGCTGTCGATGTATGCCGAAAATTAGGTGTAGTGATTAGCGAATGAAGAAGTTATCCGTAAAATCGCCGAAGAAAGGAACGCAAGATGTACACTAACAGGAAGAGACAGAATAATGGGAAATATGTTAAGGCATCAGGGGATAACTTCCACGGTACTGACCCGTTCGTAGTCTACTTTCACTTCTCCCTTTCAGTCCATGACACAGAACTTTTTAGTGTGTGTGCCAGCAGAAAGCCTGCTCCTGCTCTGACTATCGTCGCGTAATGTAAAATTCGGTTCACTACGTGGCAAGCACTGTAACCGTTTAATTTTGCAATAGGAAAGTACAAATCACTTTGTGCATTCTGTCCCAGAGCCTCCGCTGTGGTTTCCACGAGAGTATTCTTCAAGGTATTACGACCATTTTGTTGTGACGGTTGACTCAGCACTGTATGACAGAGCAGCTGTGAACACACCTGTGTGGTTTCGTGACCCGCTTCACAGCTTTTTCTAACACTGCTCTTGTTGTTGTATCTGCATTCTTCAGCGGCCACAAGTGCCTAGAGGAGCAAGGGTTTACATTTTTCAGCTATCTTATCACCACTTGTGAACGCAAGTATCTACTGATTTCAAGATGTGAAGGAACTGCATCACGTCAGTTCCCACGAAATAAAATGGACGAGGCAAGCGTCATATAGCATGAAGAAGCAAATACTTCTTAAAATGCAGTTGGAGAAAACTGTGCAGCGTCAAGCTGTGGGTCATCATCGGTGCTGCATCCACTACGCGTATCAACTCTGCTGGCGCACTTCTACTAGATTGGCCAAATGGTTTCATATTAGACGTCCGTCGTCGTCTTCAGAGGGCTTGTATCGACCGAGGTAGAGTGTGATAGCGACGGCGGCGGTTCGAATCTCCGTCCGGCCACCCAGATTTGGGATTCCCGTGCTTTTCCTAAGTCACTTTAGCCTTTGTAAAGGACACGGCTGAATTTCTTTCCTGCCCTTTCCCAGTGTGATGATATGTTCCATCTCTACGGATGCCGTCGCAGACTGTCCGTCCAGTAAAAGTTTCTGTAAATAGAGCAACCTCCCAGGTGCAGTTTTCCTCGCAGACTGACTGACTGCCTCAATACCAATGCGCAGCCTGTTACGTAACTGCGTGATATCACAGAATATGCGAGAATAAATAGAACTAACATTTTCAACTGCCAAATGCTTTGCTATTTTTGACACAAAAGAGCAATGAAACATTTTAAAAGGCCTTACAAAACCTAACGTTAAAAACTCGAGTGGTTTCTGCGAATAGCTTCTGGTTCATAAAAAGAACGAATAAAGAGGAAATAAATATAACAGAAGCTGTAAATTATACTTCATCTACAAAACATTTTAGATACAGTGGCTGTGTCGTGTTATACAGGTTCTATCAAAACCCATTTTTTTTTAAAAAAAATCATAACTATTATGTTATTTGAGATATGTCCGTGAACAACGTACTGTTGGAAAGAGCAAAGTCTCGAGTTTTACATGGATCCCGCTAAGTAGCAGCAGTTTTGGGCAGTTTCACGGGAAAAGGTGTATGGCTAATTTTCTTTGTCGAGAACACTATTACAGGTAGCACACATCTCGATATGGTTGGTTGGTTTGGGGAAGGAGACCAGACAGCGTGGTCATCGGTCTCATCGGATTAGGGTACGAAGTCGGCCGCGCCCTTGCAGAGGAACCATCCCGGCATTTGCCTGGAGTGATTTAGGGAAATCACGGAAAACCTAAATCGGGATGGCCGGACGCGGGATTGAACCGTCGTCCTCCCGAATGCGAGTCCAGTGTCTAACCACTGCACCACCTCGCTCGGTCGATATGCTTGAGAACTTTCTTTTCCCACAGATGGAGACTGATTCGAACGACTTCACTTACCAACATGATGGAGCACCGCCACACTGGCATCTGCAAGTGCGGGAATTTTTAAATCAAAGAATTACTCAAAGATGGATCGGACGCACTGGACCAAACGAGTTAGCCTTACATTACTGACCTCCAAGGTCACTGGACCTGACATCATTTCTTGTGGAGGTTTATAAAAGGCTGTTTATGTGCCTCCGTTACCAACAACAGTGAGTGAAATGGGACATCGCATAACAGCAGCTCTGGAATCTGTAACTCAAGACATGCTCGCTGCTCTTTGGGAACAATCTGAATACCGCATTGACATATGCCGTGCATCTCAAGTGGGGCATATTGAACACCTATGAAAAGGTATGTAAAAAGAACTATGTTTTCAGTTCATTAAAAAACAAAATTCGTTGCATATGCTTATTACGAGGGCAGTTCAATAAGTAATGCAACACTTTTTTTCTGAAACAGGGGTTGTTTTATTCAGCATTGAAATACACCAGGTTATTCCCCAATCTTTTAGCTACACAATATTTTTCAACGTAATCTCCATTCAATGCTACGGCCTTACGCCACCTTGAAATGAGGGCCTGTATGCCTGCACGGTACCATGCCACTGGTCGATGTCGGAGCCAACGTCGTACTCCATCAATAACTTCTTCATCATCCGCGTAGTGCCTCCCACGGATTGCGTCCTTCATTGGGCCAAACACATGGAAATCCGACGGTGCGAGATCGGGGCTGTAGGGTGCATGAGGAAGAACAGTCCACTGAAGTTTTGTGAGCTCCTCTCGGGTGCGAAGACTTGTGTGAGGTCTTGCGTTGTCATGAAGAAGGAGAAGTTCGTTCAGATTTTTGTGCCTACGAACACGCTGAAGTCGTTTCTTCAATTTCTGAAGAGTAGCACAATACACTTCAGAGTTGATCGTTTGACCATGGGGAAGGACATCGAACAGAATAACCCCTTCAGCGTCCCAGAAGACTGTAACCATGACTTTACCGGCTGAGGGTATGGCTTTAAACTTTTTCTTGGTAGGGGAGTGGGTGTGGCGCCACTCCATTGATTGCCGTTTTGTTTCAGGTTCGAAGTGATGAACCCATGTTTCATCGCCTGTAACAATCTTTGACAAGAAATTGTCACCCTCAGCCACATGACGAGCAAGCAATTCCGCACAGATGGTTCTCCTTTGCTCTTTATGGTGTTCGGTTAGACAACGAGGGACCCAGCGGGAACAAACCTTTGAATATCCCAAGTGGTGAACAACTGTGACAGCACTACCAACAGAGATGTCAAGTTGAGCACTGAGTTGTTTGATGGTGATCCGTCGATCATCTCGAACGAGTGTGTTCGCACGCTCCACCATTGCAGGAGTCACAGCTGTGCACGGCCGGCCCGCACGCGGGAGATCAGACAGTCTTGCTTGACCTTGCGGCGATGATGACAAGCTTTGCCCAACGACTCACCGTGCTTTTGTCCACTGCCAGATCACCGTAGACATTCTGCAAGCGCCTATGAATATCTGAGATGCCCTGGTTTTCCGCCAAAAGAAACTCGATCACTGCCCGTTGTTTGCAACGCACATCCGTTAGAGACGCCATTTTAACAGCTCCGTACAGCGCTGCCACCTGTCGGAAGTCAATGAAACTATACGAGACGAAGCGGGAATGTTTGAAAATATTCCACAGGAAATTTCCGGTTTTTTCAACCAAAATTGCTCGAGGAAAAAATGTGTTGCATTACTTATTGAACTGCCCTCGTACTTCAGACAAACGAGCGTGCCAAATCGGATAATTCTTTTTCATACACCCTGTACTGTAAAACGCATTGCAGCAAATACTCGCTACTCATATTACGAGAGTCAGTTGTTTTCACTCCGCTTTACAGAAAATGGCCAGTGTAACGAAGCTCAGATCTGTGTTTTGGACATCCAATTTGCATCACAACTTCACTACACTGGCAACACGCGCAAATTTGCAGCCATTTCCTGCATCGAAAATTTGTTTTCATAGTTACTTACAACAGGTTTATATAACCTCATACGTACTTTTAACACTGACTTGTGCGAAACACACGGCGGACGTCGTTTGCTGTTGCGACACTCTAAACCGACCTGTGATACACTCTACACAGTCAAATGGAGGTTTCGAAAGTAATGTTAATTGTGTTTGGTTTCTCATGAAAGTTTGTGCAATGTACCTGTTGTAAATACACGATGTAGCGAAATATTGAACATGACGATGCCTCAGATTCACGACACCATCAAAATGTGGATATAAAGCACTTACCGACATCCAAAATTCTTATAACATCAATTACAGCCATTCCCACGAATCACACTGAGTAGCTTTACTAACTCACAACCAGTCACCTTCGAAACCAAACTAAATCTCTTATTGCGCCACCGATGAGTCACTACAACCTAAATTCCAAAAATGTAATATAAAATCGAAATAAATATTGTCTGCGTTATCGTCTCTCTCTGTGCCCTTATGACATCAAACGCCACAACTTTGCTACATAACCCCTTCAGTCCACGCGACTGTATTATTAAAATACGAATAACAGTAAAGTTGGTGGCTTGAATAATTAACTGGTTCTACGAAGTTCTCCCACCCCACTTGTGTACAACGCAGACAAGGTTCATACTATCATGTGAAACCGCCAGAAAAGTCTTTTGGGCCGTTGTTCAATTCGCACGTCACATTGGCTTGAATGTGTGTTATGTCGTCAAAGCGTTGACCCTTTATGTGAATTTCTGCACTGTGTCGTTTTGTGGTAGGCTGACATTGGTAACATCTATCCTCGTCCCCCGTGATGATTTTTCCCACAAAATAATTGTCCGCGCTCTGCATTCCAATCAAGCCGCGGCTCGCTCCACGTGTCTGCGTTTTTCTTCAGGCGTCCAGGCAAGCGGGACAGACTTTCCACACATTACCCTTTTCTTCAAAACATTCTTCAAAATGTATTTAAAAGCTGATCTAGAGGTGCTAAGTTCGTCGCTCCAGCGTAATTTGTGGTTTGTGACATGACATTACGGCCGGACGTTATCTTGTTAACACTGTCTGCTCACAAGTGACTGTCGGTTGCTAATCTGTTGTCTGCAGTAATTTACAGCTATTTGTTCAAGCTACCACCGTCTCTACTGTGCTGACGTTGCTTGTACGACAGAAATAAAATCAATCTCATAAGTTAGCGGACAAATATCACTTCCAGTATGGACACGTTCAACCGGCTAAAGACGGAACAAGATACACTGAAGCGCCACAGGAACTGGTATATGCATTCGTATTCAAATATTGATATGTAAACAGGCAGAAACGGCGATGCGGTCGGCAACGCCTATATAAGACAAGTGTCTGGCGCAGTTGTTAGATCGGTTACTGCTGCTACAATGGCAGGTTATCAAGATTTAAGTGAGTTTGAGCGTTATGTTACAGTCGGCGCAAGAGCGGTGGGACATCATCTCCGAGGTAGCGATGAAGCGGGGATTTTCCCGCACGACCATTTCACGAGTGTACAGTGAATGTAGACTGGCAATGGCAAGGAAAGCGTTTCTGAAGAAGAGAAATTTGTTAACATCGAGTATAGATTTAACTGTCAGGAAGTCGTTTATGAAAGTATTATATTGAGTGTAGCCATGCATGGAAGTGAAACGTGGTCGATAAATAGTTTAGACAAGACGACGAAATGTGGTGCTACAGAAGAATGCTGAAGATTAGGTGGGTAGATCACATAACTAATGAGGAGGTATTGAATAGAATTGGGGAGAAGAGAAATTTGTGGCCCAACTTGACAAGAAGAAAAGATCGGTTGGTAGTACATATTCTGAGGCATCAAGGGATCGCCAATTTAGTACTGGAGGGCAGAGTTGAGGGTAAAAATCGTAAAGGGATACCAAGAGATGAATACACTAAGATTCAGAAGGATGTAGGTTGCAATTGGTACTTCGAGATGATGAAGCTTCCACAGGATGGAGTAGCATGGAGAGCTGCATCAAGTCAGTCTCTGGACTGAAGACCAGAACAACAATAACTGTGAATATCACGAATCCGGTAAAACATCAAATCTCCGACATCGCTGCGGGCGGAAAAAAACCCTGTAAGAACTGGACCAACGACGACTGAAGAGAATCGTTCAACGTGACAGAAGTGCAACCCTTCCGCAAATTGCTGCAGACTTCCATGCTAGGCCATCAACAAGTGTCAGCGTGCTAACCACTCAACGAAACATCGATATGGTCTTTCGGAGCCAAAAGCCTACTCGTGTAGCGTTGATGACTGCACGACACAAAGCTTTATGCCTCACCAGCCCGGCAACACCGACATTTGACTGTTGATGACTAGAAACATGTCTGGTCGGACGAGTCTCATTTCAAATTGTATCCATCAGATGGACGTGTACGGGTATGGAGACAACCTCATGAATCCAATGACCCTCCATGTCAGCAGTGGACTGTTCAAGCTGGTGGAGGCTCTGTAGTGGTGTGGGGCGTGTACAGTTCGAGTGATATGGGCTCTTTACAGGTGACACGCACGTAAGCATCCTGTCTGAGTACCTGCATCAGTTGATGTCCATTGTGCGTTCCGACGTACTTGGGCAGTTCAAAGAGGACAATGCGACACCCCACACGTCCAGAATTGCTACGAAAGGCTCCAGGAACACTCTTCTGAGTTTAAACACTTCCGCTGGCCACCAAATTCCACAGACATGAACATTATTGAGTATATCTGGGATGCCTTGCAACGTGCTCTTCAGAAGAGATCTCCACCCCCTCGTACTCTTACGGATTTATGGGCAGCCCTGCAGGATTCATGGTGTCAGTTCCCTCCCGTATTACTTCAGACATTAGTCGAGTCGTGTTGCGGCACTTCTCTCCGTTCGCGGGGGACCTACACGATATTAGGTGGGTGTACCAGTTTCTCTGGCTCTTCAATGTATGTGCAAACGAAGTTACATACATGATGCTTCGTAAGTAGTAGCGATTATCATTACGTCCAGCGGAAGCTGAACCTGTAGTTGACGTGTTATAGCGCTGTACTCTGAAGACTGTAGGCACGCTCTCAGGCGACTGGTGCCGCACTGGACACGCCCCCTCTAGGGAGGCCAAACTGTCAGCAAGGCGGGGAACGAGGAGTTGCTGCAGATGCAAGGGACGGTGTCGCAGGCTGTCCGCGAAAGCGACAGTTCCCGGGAATGCTCAGAGTCGTGGAACATACCATATCGCAGGAAACTGACCGACAAGTTGGGAAGAGCAATCCCGACTGTTGCAGCTGTTTTACTAAGGAGTGGTTTGTCAAGTTCGAAGACAACGCGCATGGACTGACGAAGCCAAATTTCAGATGTCCAGAAGCGCAGGCAGCCGTAATTGCGTTTACTGGATAGAGTGGAAACTGAATCTGGTAGCGTGAATACAATGACGGAAGTCCCGGCGTAATGGTCTGGAGAGGTGCTACGGGGCACGAAGTGACTGGTTCTGCCTTCGCTAAAGACGGATTCAGTGGTAAGAGTGACCACAAACAAACTAGTGACACTGCTTGCCCTTTACTGCAACGAAGAACGCATTGATGGTTTGTGGATTTAGCTACCTCTCAATTACAGTAACAGCTTTCTCTTCGCGCCTGTGTGAAGATTTTTTTTGCGTACGTGGACGCTGCGTACCCAGAACGGCACCAGGGTTGGGCGCGGAACCAGAAGACGCGAGGGATCGTCGAGCACACAGTACAAGCGTTTAAGTTTTTACACATATGAATTACCAAATTTGTAACCTACCTTTCGGAAAATAAAGTGACACGAAACGACAGTGTCAGCAAGGAATTCTGTAACTGACAGGATGCTTTTCAGTTTCGTGCTTGAGAGGTTGCCTACTAGCACTGCGCTTGAAGAGCTTTATAGAGCTGCGGAAAATCTTCCAGCCATGCAGCCGCGCCTTTTAAGAGGCGGGGCGTACCCGCTGCCGGTAACGAATCTCTCACGGTTCGTGAGTCCACCCATAGAAACGTCAAACCACAGGCTGTTGAGTAAAGCATGGCGGAAAGGAAAAGAAAATCGTAGACAGGCTCGCAAATTCTGCAGACCTGTCTTCAAAGTCTCGCTTCTCAGCGAAATACTAAATGTTGAGCGAACTCTTTGACTTTGTATAATGCAAATTACTATATTGTCGAAGATGAGAGACGCCGTTGCTATTGTTCAATAAATAGCATCCCGTGTACTCCTGAAATTTTCAGATTGATTCTTTTCAAGTGCTGTATTTTTCTCAATTACAATTTCTCCCAAGTACCCTCTGGGCATTGGAGTAAACAAATTATAATTAGGAAAAAACCGTAAAACAAGAATACTATTTGCAAAAATGCAAAACTCCAGCACAACACCACTTATTAGACCAGAATGTCTTCATGCTTCACAATGCATTTCGTTAAATACAGTTAAACCAGTACATGGAACAGAAAGGAAGGGAGGAAAATAATAAGGAAAATCTTGGACCAAAAAGACGAGTATGGGAAAGGGCAATTAAGAAGTAATAAAGAAGTTTATGAAAGAATAGAACCAATATCTGACACAAACAGGAAAACAAACGTTTTGTTCTATGGACACTTAAAGAGACTACATGAAAAGATAAATTATTTTCGACTTTTTTGGCAGAAACTCAAAAACATTAAAGACGTGGATCAAAGAAGGTAGAGTAGACATGAGAGAAATGGAAATGACGGAGGAATTAACAGGAGTGAGAGAAAAATTCAGAGTGAAAGCAGAATGTTTCATGGTGTTTCAGGAGAAAAAAAGGGAAGGACAGGCTCAATATGGACAGAAGAAAGGCGACAAAAACATAGGAAAGAATGAGAAACTATGGGAAGAAAGGAGAGAAGAAAGAAGGCAAGTGATCTCATGTGTTGCTTACTTGGCCAAACCAATTAAAAAAAACCCATGACCTCTAACATTAACTCCTTTGCAGAACCTGATGATATTAAATAGGAAAACACTTCCAATGTTGCGCAAAATTATATTTATTTGGTCACGAACTGGCTTTCCGCTTCTTAACCCATCTTTAGGTGACAACTGAATGTTGCAAACACAGATAAACGTGATGTGCTACTTACACAGGTATTATTTGTAGGAATAATACGAAACTGACGTATAGTGTCCACATAGGAAAACACTTTTTGTCACATACAAATAATTACATTAACTATGTATTGATATACACTTAACAGCTGATGGGAAATACGATGAATATACAATCTGGGTCTAGTATTTGTAACGAAAATTCAATTTAACGAAGGGGAAAAAGGAAACAGTCTGATAATTTGATAGTAAGTTGGCATTCCGTGTCGTGTGTGTTTATTTCCAGTAGCGTCATTCTTTTTTGCTTTCCTAATAGAACGTCAAACTTGACATTCTGCATCATACATTCTATTAACAAAAGCAGAGAGAGGACCTTACTGGAAATAAACAAACACGACACAGAATGCCAGCCTACTATTCGTATAAAACGAATACCCACATAAAAACTTGTTTTCCCCATTTTGTAGTTAACGTAATTATTTTTGTGAAAGAAAGAAGTAATGTTTACTTATGCAAACGCTTTACATCATTTTTGTATCTTCTGTACCAAAATTATCTCTAACTTCAAAACACTCTGTACAGTCATTCAGATGGGTTTAGTAATGTCCCCCACTGAGCTGCTCATTAGTCGAATTTTTTCGGTTAGTTTCGAGCAAATTTTCTTAGATAAGAGCATCTAAGTTCTAAAATAAAATACTGGACTGGGAATGCGGTGATATACTGTGTTTGTGGACAGGTACCGCCAGACAAATTTTTTCAACGCCTGAATTCACACCACAATAAAATCAATTTTACAATGGAGTTAAGAGGAGACAGTATCAACTCTTTAGACCCCATCAATGACATCGGTAAGCAACAGCATTTAAGATATACAAGAAAGTAATATCAATAGAGATTATAATATCAGCAGTTCCCAGCATCCCATAAAACACAAACATGCAGTCTTTCACTCCATAGTGTTCCGCCTACCATCTATACCACAAACCAAACCAGAGTTTGAAAATAAATTGAAAATAATTAAAGAAACAGCATTCAGCACCGATTGTAGCTCTACTCTAATTGACAATATACTCCGAAAAAAAGAGGATAACAGCACTCCTTTATCCACCTCAGACAGCACAAAACCACACAGATAACAAATTGGCGCCTATGCTGTATGTGCGTAGGACTTCACAGGTTCTTGCCAGGAAACTGAAATCCGGAAAATGTACTCCATCTTTTTACACTATAACTGTCGCCCACCTTCTATTCAACATTAAAAACAGGATTCCACTATTATGACGGAATGGAATTTACAGAATTTCCTGCAATTTGTGTGGTAAATTATATGCAGGTGAATGACGTAGGGCTGTTAACTACTAGACTGAACATGAAAGGTGTTAAGAGACTGAAAAAGATTCCACCTTTGCTGAGCATGCTCTGAACGAATGTCATCCATGGATGCGAATTGTGATGCTCTCCATAAAGGAAATAAAGGCTGAAAATTAACATTACTTGACATTCTAGCCGTTAATAAACACCAATCAAAGAATGTAGACCCGGTCCTCCATGACCAAACACAGTTCCAGCAGCCAGTTTATTTCTCTCGCCATTAGATGGTAGCTTGTTGTAACTCTTCCACACCCACATTCCATAGACTTCTCCCCCCCCCCCCCCTCCTTTCTTTGGGTCTGTCGTAGCCTGTACCATTACTTGTGCAACATTTTTGGTTTATGTATTCATATAGTTTTAATATTTGAATATACTGTAATATAAGATGTAATATAATATTTGTTCAGAGTCTGTTTAGGTATTGCATTATGCTTGTGCTTTATATCGACGTAATCATGAAATGTCACATTTTTGTACGCTTTGAATTCTCGCTGAAGTTGTGTGGACTATTTGTTTAGTATTATACTAAGTTATCTGACAATAGTCTGAGAAGCCGAAAGTCGGTTCATAACGAACTGTTGAATAAATATTATTGTGGAACAATATTGTGTATTCATGTTATTAATATGTCTATGTTCCTCCAAGAACCGACGGAATAATCCATAAATAACATCAGTGTAACTCGCATATCATTTTTATCTCTGTTTGAAACATTCAGAGGAGGAAAGCAGGTTCGTGGCCAAAACAATATAACTTCGCAGGACAGTCACAGGAAATCATATTTATAGGTTATGCATTATTTAATTACAATTATTATATCTCCAACGGTGTGTTACCGTAGCAAATTAAGTACAGTGTGTCCTGATTTATAATATAGCGTTAATATTACATGTTATATATGTCGTTGTCAAAATGTTAGGCGTTGGGAAAGGTTCAAATGGAGGTGGTGGTGGTGGTGGTTAGTGTTTAACGTCCCGTCGACAACGAGGTCATTAGAGACGGAGCGCAAGCTCGGGTTAGGGAAGGATTGGGAAGGAAATCGGCCGTGCCCTTTCAAAGGAACCATCCCGGCATTTGCCTGAAACGATTTAGGGAAATCACGGAAAACCTAAATCAGGATGGCTGGAGACGGGATTGAACCGTCGTCCTCCCGAATGCGAGTCCAGTGCGCTAACCACTGCGCCACCTCGCTCGGTTTTAAAATGGAGGAACATTTAATGAAGACTGTCTCTTGCACAACTAACAGCGCCAATGGAAAAATGATAATCGATGGCAAAGAGAATTACAACAAAGCAGGAAGGACTTTCCGTAGTTCTGGAATCTTCTAGTAGGATGTTACGAGCTGAAACTGTTCGCATGACGCCTATAAGTGCCGTGTTTTCGCGACACGGGCGGACCAGAATGCTTGGTAGTTGAGGTGGGAGTGGAGGAGAGAATGCTCGCATCGCGACCGAACTCTGCGGCTGTGTCAGGTGGCTCGACATTCCGACCGGCGGCGGCTGCGTTTTGACGCAATAGATAACGGCACACAGCGCCCGCCGTCTGCAGCTTACAAGGCGAAGGGCAGATGGGTTGACGGGTGATGGCTGAGTACAGAGGGGTGAAGGGATGAAGGGCGCGACTCGGGTCCCGCGCAAACCGCCAACACCTGTCTGCTGCGGGACACGAAACGCACGCTCGTAACATCAGTTCCCCGTGTTACCGCTGAAGGCGCCACCGTCTTACTTGTCACGTACGGTACCGGTGATCCCGACGCTCGGTACTGTGACCCTGTACCTTCTCCGTCACACAGAGCCAGAAACGGAACACGTTCGAGGCGAGCAGAGTAATGGCGTTAACGACCTGCCTGACTCAAGACACACACAGTTTCGGTTTAAGACAGGATGTCAAAGATAAGTAATTTGTGTAAGCATTTTGAATTTTTTAACTTTGTGAATAACTGTGTGGATTACTTGAAATCAAGTTTTTGTTGTACCTGAACGCAACCTACAACTGAGTTTGTGCACTGTTTCAGGCGTTTAGTAACAGTCAGTCAATTTTCAGTTTCAAATAAATAATACGACCACTAAATCCTCCGGGACGGGTATGTGCGCCGACTTAATAAGGATGAGAATATGTTGGCGGCCGACCTGGGTGTGGTTTTTAGGCAGTTTCCCACACCCTAATACCGGGCTGGTAACCAATTCCCGCCTCAGTAATACGGTTCGCAAACGTTTAGACATTTTTCGCGCACTGCACTGCACGAGAAATTGGGGTATATGCCCGGGCATAACGGGGTGGCTACAGGAAGAGCACTTGGCCACCCGTTACATTAACCGTGCCAAATCTGTTAATAATTATGCCGACCCTGCGCCGTTGTGGGACAAAGGCAAAAGAAAAAGACGCAGACTGAACAACCACCGTAAGTTCCTGGCGTCTACTCCCGTGGCACATAGAGCGGGATCAGGATGGTCGGTCGGGCGGGCATTAAGCCCACTGTGCAATACCATACCATAATTTGAGTACGATGCAGCTGCTGAAGAGTATAGATCGCTGTCACTCGAGAAGGATACTGCTGAGAACTGATGTCATTCTTCCTTTATTATGTTATATAGGTATTTGTTAGCAGACTGTCTCACGTGGCCTCTACCGTCGTTTTCAGGTGAGTGAGAGATATACGGTAACTTCGAAAAATGCTCGCACATTTTCATTTACACACACCATTTAACACAATTTGCGAATTCATTCACTTGCGCATTATCTTATCTCAACACAGGCCTACCAACAATTGTATGTATGTATGTGGCTGCATACGTGTTAATTATGCACTTTTTGCCGTGTGTATATATAATGTGTGTGTGATCAGATGATACATTCCTGTACTGATGCAGATGTTAGACGTCTCGTGGATTTTTGTAATTTATGTGTACACACTTCGTCTGAAAATAGAGAGGTGGAAATCACCTAACTGTAAGAGACGCATGGACTTTTCTACGAAATACAGAATAAAGGGAAAAAAATCAGTTCTATTCAACTTATGGTGCCAAATACTAAGCACTTATTAGAAGGACCGCGAACGGACACTGCTAGAAAGTCTAACTTTCTAACCAAATTTTACTTTGTCTGCAAATTACGCTGCTGTGGCGATCATTAACTTCCGCCATAATAAAACAGGAATGCTAGCAGTCTTCGGCAAACAGTACTGTAGGCTGTTTCAAAATTTAATGAACTTTTCACTACAAAATTTGTGCATTTACGCCCTTCGCAGGAGACAGTATTATGAAAATATTGGCGAAGAGGCTACCGCTTACGTCAGTGTAACGTAGTACCTGAAAAACTTTGATGTAGATATAAATTGTTTACACGAATTATTTTGTTCACAATATTTGTTCGCAGTGCTGCTGACTACTGCACCGCATTCATTAGTATTAGAAAGACAGTCTATTTACTATTGGCCGCATATGAAGGCACGTTATAGGCCACTGATTCGTGGCAGGTGTCTTCACTTGCTCTGTTCTGGAGAAACTTTTGTTCTCAGAAAATCATTGCTCATACGAAAACGGACAAGTTAAGCAGCGCTAGATTTGTTAGTGATCCCTCGTGGCGTGTGACGTAACAGACATTTCCCGTCATACACTTCGGCTCCAACTTTTTTTCTTGGAACGCGGCATATCGTCGACTATCTGTAAACGTCAGGTGATAAGCACATCTGTGTATCATCTTGCAAGAGAGAGAAGGGCAATCACAGGAACTTTGTACATCAGATTCCTTGGCATTAACTAGGAATTTGTCCATTAGTCTGTGTTTATAAAAACACACCTCTCTTTCACATGCGAAATCGTCGAAACGATATGAGGGATTACCTAACAATGTGTGTCATTTAATAAACGTCCAAAGTGAGTTATCTCGCCTAGCCTCGTGAAGGACGTAGATGCCATTAGCAGCGGAAGTAGAAGATAAAACGATACGTTTGACCAGTGACGCTATTTGCACGGAAAATATTCATCGAAACTAGGCGACCATTACGGCTACTAGATCATACAATCGGGCGTATTTTAACCGTCGATGTATCGGGATCCGTGATGGAGTAAGGGGATTTTAGGCAGAGATTATCTTGTTACTAACACAAAAATTTTTAAGTTGAAAATACCACATCACAGCTGAAGGTTTCCAGTGGAGACGTAAAAGTAACTGCGTAATACCGGACAGCGACGAAAAAAGAAAAATAAATGAGACGCATTAGCTGTCTTCTGCGCCTGGCGGTAAAAGTTACGTATTGGAATACTTCGTATTTTTCGTTGTTTATCTACGATATCGCTACGTAATATGCACCAAGGTACTTATATTTGCCCATTATGTAACGTAATTTATATGAATATACGATATTGCATTGCCAGAGTCATTCTGATTACGCTGCCCTGCAGCGACCGCAGCCGTTACGAAACACATCAAAGGAATTCTTAATTGCGAGTAAGGACTACCGTCAGCTGTAGAATGAATGACCACTGTGAAAAGTTGTGCCGGACTGGGGCTCGAATCCGAATTACCTGCTTACCGCGATAAGTCGGAAATCTGGTTTGGAGTCCCGATCCGGCACAAATTTTCACTGTCGTCATTCATTCTGCAGCTGATATTAATCCTTACTCGCAATTGCGAATTCATTTGATATGTGAATTTACTTCACCGTTTTTAGTATTCATGCTAGGAAACCAGCGTACAACGTGGCTAAATGCGCTAACATAGACAACAGGTTATAGAGCAGACTAGTCCGTTACCACAGTATTTCACAATCAGATAATCACAACTACGATTAAAGGTGGTGGGTGCACCATTACTCTCTCGTCCATGCTTCAACGAAACTGTCACCTAGAGCTTTAGCTATGCTGTAATCCGGCAATATTCCAAAGCAGACAGTGCCGTTGGACTTTGACTAGTGGCGTCAACATCGATACTACGTATGGCCAGTCAACATAGAACTACAGTATCGCGATCTTCGACACATTCATCCGGCACAGGTTATCGTGGACTCCGACGCGCTGTGTAATTTCGGTTTATCACTGACAAAAGCCGAAGTAGCTGCACACTCACCCGAACCATGTGAGCACAACTGTCTGGGCGCAGGTGTAAAGATAAAACGCCGTCCTCGGCTGTAGGCCGTCGATCAGCTGAGCGCCAGCCGCTAGTGCTGGGAACCGCTGGCGCGTCGTCGCTGCGTCCACGTGGAAGACCACCGCCCGCGGCGAGCTCGACTCACAACACTGTGCGGGGCTCCATGGCACACTGACACTAACAACACCGGATCACTCGTTCACTCACTCACCGACTGACAGCGGCGGCGCGCGCTCGCCTCGCGCGGTGTGACTGGGCGGTGATAAACACGTTATCGCGCACAGGGCGCCTATTTGGAGCACCTGCCGAGATAAGGGCAGGTGGAGGCGGAGCGCCGCAGGCCGGGCGTCCGCTGGCGGCCGACTGCCGCGCCGTGCTAGACTGGACTAGACTAGACTAGGTAGCGAGAGAGCGAGGGCCCCGCGGCTTCCCCCTGCACCGTGCCGGCCTTTGTGCGGCCGCCCCACTCGTGCACTGCCTGCGAAGCCCTTGCGACACGCGACGGAAAACTCGCCCCGAGTGACAAAGCGGCGGGGAGGGAAGGGACCGGCCGGGGGTCCGTGTCTGGCCGGCACCGCTGCCTGCTACATACACTTCCCGCAGTCGCCGGATGCGCCCAACGGAACCAACCGACGGCGTCGCCTGCACTGCAGCTCAGCACGTGGAACTCGCGATACACGTCATTTAAACACGACCTCTTACTGTCATTGTATCTGCATATATCACCGTGCGAACTGCGTGTGAAGGGACGTAGTGTACCGCTATCATTCCTCCTCCTCCCCCCCCCCCCCTTTTAACCGTTTACATTCCCGTTTGGATTTTCCGTCCGAGTTATCCGCCAGTTTAGCAAACGACGCGTGGGCCATCGACCGCGTTTTTCATTTTATCCGTCGTAGCAATGTGCCGAGGTTCATTTAATTTTTATTTCAAATGGCTCTGAGCACTATGGAACTTAACTTCTGAGGTCATCAGTCCCCTAGAACTCAGAACTACTTAAACCTAACTAACCTAAGGACATCACACACGTCCGTGCCTGAGGCAGGATTCGAACCTGCTACCGTAGCGGTCGCGCGGTTCCAGACTGTAGCGCCTTGAACCGCTCGGCCACTCCGGCTGAGGCGTAGCGCCTTCGCATCGCTCCTGTCACTTGTTAGAACGATATCGTTATAGGCATGAGTCACCGACAGATGTCACCAGCTGACATGGACCTCAGTTACAGAGCTGCACGTAGTTGTACTAGTAGGCGGCAGAGGTCAGCAGTTGACGGAAAGTGCTAGCAGTCGTAGTCAAAACAATGTTGTAAAGTTATGTTTGATTAATATTTAATGTATTTGCATAATTATAACTGTTTTATATGTGTAGTAATTAGCAGTGTGAGTGTTGTATGAGTGAAGAAGAATAGAAGTAAATGAAAATTGTTTTGCTTATTCACGAAGTACCAGTTAAACTATACAGGGGATTTACTATAATTAAATGTGCAGTCAGTTTATCGTACTAATAAATCGTGAGTAGAACACAAATTAATCGGTAATTTCGGAAGGAGTAATTTTATATTTGATACTTTTCTAAATTTATTTATTTAGCAATTGCCATAGAAAGAAATGTTTTACTATGATTGTTCACTGAAGTAAAGCGCGGGTTAGCGCAGGATAATACTGCAACCTGATTTGCTGTTTGTGATATCAGTCAATCAGAAAAATGCAGGCTCGCGCCAATCTATGCTGGGAACAAAGCCTTTGGTGTGATCCAAGTAAGTCGGGGCTTAGGATTCGAACTTGTAACATCTCATTGAAAGCAGCTCCGACGAAAGTATTGTAAAATCGCGGAAAAATGCTAATTACGAGTTCGCGAAGTAGTACAAAGTGTATTTAAGTGAACAGTATAGTGAAAGTCGTGTGGAATTTCGGACGGAATACCAAAATTATTGCTTTTGACTGTTAGTTAAAACCGCGTGGCGTGTTGTGCGGCCTAAGACGGGAACAGGTATTACGTGTAGAGCAGAGTGCACAACATTTGAGCGAGCATTTTCATAACTAAACGATCTAGTGAACTGTATTAACTTCGGAAACGGGTGTAAATACCATAAACTGGCTAGGCGTGTGATTGTGGTGTGCGTGTGAGCTTTACATTGTGTAGACACTTAGTACGGACTTGGCAGTATTAACTGTGATCTTTGTCGTAAAAATAGACCTGAAAATTTACATTGCCAAGTTAAAACTTTTATTTCAGTACTAGCCACATCCCGTTTAACGGACAATTCTATGTATGTTGCGACCTGCAGTAGACAGCAGTGGTCTAGTATTTTCTACTACAGCTTTTATCTAGAGAAATGAACATTGCTGGACACTGGCAGGGCGGCAAAAAGTAACGTGCCGCGCCGCACGGCCGGCAATTTTTAATTCTGGACCTTCGTTTCTGTATGGTTTCTTTTGTAGCCCTTTCTCCACGTCCTTGTTTTTAGTTGTTTTCTCTTACTGGGATTGACGTACAGTCGTTTTTTAACTCTTCTCTGTCTTCGTGTTCTATAGTTTCGATTTGGGCGCTTATGACCCCAATTGTTTTTGCGCCCTAAAACAAAACACACTGTACAAGAGGTTTTCAGACTACTTCGTACCAATATTGGTAGATTCCCTACCACGGTCTACTCAGGAACTGAGCGAGAGAAGAAATATTACTACCCCGTCCTTCTGCACTCTTATCACGTTCTCACAACCCAGAGCAGCGGACGGCGTTCGCCGAATAACGGTTCTCTAAATTTAGCCAACAGCACTTCGCAAGATTTCTATTTACGTACTCCGGCCATCTCTGTCTGCTCTTCCGCACAGACTGCAGCAGGCTGTTACGGTCCTAGCAGCGCAGCGCGCCTCTGAATGCGTTAGCTCTCTGCCTTCGTGGCGACTTGATCAGGACTTCAAACACTGCAGCTGCAACAGTACTCCAAATAAGTGCCACTATTGTACTTCCATTAGATATCTCTTACAGATACAATGCACTTTCCCAGAACCCTTCCAACAAATCCAGATGTTCTATTCTCACTACGTCGTCGTCCCATAGCATTAAATATATTTAATCAACGTCAAGTGCTGCAGATGTTCGCCATTAACCCAGTAATTGGACACTATCGCGCTTCATCTCTTTGTTCCCTCCTGTTTATTCCACTTTAAAGAGAGCTGCAACGCATCACCCCAAGTGAAAGTTCTGCCCAATTCTTCTCACTTCTGTTTGTAAACATCTTACTCCATCCATGCTTCCTGACTCAAAATTTACGAGATGTTGCAGGAAGTCGTACGTCTCTTGACTGTATATGACACACGTTCAGAAAGTATGTGTACCACATTTTTATATATTTGTAGAACAGTATACCTGAAAAAACTGTCGATACAATTGCTGACTATTTTTCCACGTTGTCTCTATGCCGTTCAACGCATGTCGTCAGCCGTGGCACAAGCTGCTTTATGCCTCCTCTAAGAACTCTCCCGCCAGCTCCTTCTCCCACTTCTGAACCTCTTTCTATACCTGCTCTTCAGTTCAAAATGGAATTTCACTGATGTGTGCCTTCAAGCACGTGAAAACATGCTACTCTGAAGGCGCCACCTCAGAGGAATACGGGGACGGGGGCTTCAAAACATCCCTGTCAGTCAGTCCAGAAGCACCTTGGTCGCTAAGGCTGTGCGAGGACGGGCGTCGTCACGCAACGAGCACACTCCTCTCGTCAGCATTTACCTCCTTTCGTTTTCAATGCTCCTGTTTTATGCTCTCTCAATATCGTTGTGCATTGATGGTCTCCCATAAGAAGGCAGAAATTCGACCAAATTGATGCCTTTTCGTCCCAAAACACAGACCATGATTTTTTGCCCAAAATTGTGGTTTTGAATTTATTGGCAGATGAGGAATCGCTGTGACGCCTGTCTTTTGTCTCAGGGATGTAATGAGCCACCCACGTTTCATCTCCACTCACAACAGAGCTCAGAAAATCCTTGTCTTCCAATTCAAATCGCCCAAGAAACTCGCGGGCGCCATTCAAACGATTTTTCTTGTGCTGCTCTGCAAGTTGTTTTGAAACTCGTCTTGCGTACAGTTTTCGGTATTCTAGCGTTTCTGTTACTGTCTCGTATAAGGGAGGTCTGGAGAGTTGTGGAAACATTGCGGAAATTTCATACACGGTCAATAGGGGGCCTTCACGAACAAATTCCTCTCTTTTTTTGCACAAACTCAACAGTCGAAATGGAAGGTCTTCCACCCGTCTTTTCGTCATGAACATTTGTTCTGCCTCCACTAAACTCCCTACACTGCTTAAACAAACTCGTATTGTTCATAATACCATCGCGGTAAACCGTTCTGATTTGCGAAAAAAATTCAGTACGTGTTATTCCTTCGGCCAGGAGGAGGCCGATCACAACACGTGGCTCGCACTAAGCGAGATTTCTTACACACATCTTTCATGCAACTGGGCAGTACAACACGGGTTTACGTACTACTGTGTTCCTGCGACGCTCGATCTCGTCAGGGGATCCTCCTCTACCACTCTGTGTTGCTAACCCTAAAAAAAAACGAAAAACTACACGGCGTTATGGCCAGAGTACACTTACTTTCCGAACATGCCTTGTACTTTCGGTACACGAGATGTGTCAATTTCTGTAAAGCTCTTCGTGGTGCACAGCCATTGCAGTTTCTTAAGGATATCTGTGTCACTCTCAGGCCTAGTAACTGAGTAAATTCGTAAGGCACCATTGGCTGGGAGCCTTATACGTAGCTTCGGAGACGTGCACCCTTGACCCATCCCAGTAGTCCTACAGTTCAACGTGGAATCCCAGACACGTGTCGTTCCTGGAGAGCGATGACAGATGAAGGCTACATTAAACGCAGACCAAAAATTTCCGCGAACAGACCGGTATTCAAACCAACTCGCCTCGGTTAGCTGGCAAGCGCTTGATCGCAAGGCCACCGGGCCCAAAACAAACCCACGAATAATGCTGCAGTTCTTCTTTGTATCTTTTCTGTCTACTCCTTTAATCAAAGTTGGAAAATGTCCCTGAGCGTCACACATTACAAAAGAATTGAACGAATGAGCGTTTTGTTACTTAGCTTTCTCCTGCAGGAATTACACTTCCTTGCGGTTTTTCCAATAAAAATGAGTCTGTAATCTATCTTTCTCGAGACTACATTTATCTGGTGGTGAATTTTTAAATAGAATGTCGTGAAGATCGCTTATTGTATTTCATTTAAAACGATGTTTCGGCTACTGTCGAGATCAGATCAAAATTCAAAACTCGTAAAACAAACTCAGTATCAATTGCAATAAAACATATTCCTACATTGGGCAAGAAGACATAGCTTTCATTGAAACTGCCTCACCTTTTTTTGTGATTTCTCAGTTCTGATGTGACGGTGGCAGCAGGCGAAACGTTGTAATAAGTGAAAATACTATAAGCGATCTGAACGACATTCTGCGTCATGATCCCAGATTCATTCCACGAATTTATTGCCTTTGATAAATCAGTCTGATCATTCGATTTTAAATCGCTCCTGACAGATATTCCAAAATATGATGTACTCATATATGTGAAGACTGAAGCGACTAACGAAAATTTGTACCACGGCCGGGATTCGAATCCGGGTCTGCCGCTCACTACGCAGATGTGCTACCCACTACGCCACACTGGCACAGTGGTTTCGAACAACTGCATAGACTACCCTAGCACCCCTCCCTCCTCAGTCCAAACTCCCATTCACGCCTCGGCTAACATGGTATCCTCTTAAATTCGAACAGCATTGCAGAGGCTCTGCAACTGTAGTAACACCTCAGCATCGAACGAAACGGGGGATCCTGCCTGAAACCCAGGCATAGGTGCCTTAATGAAATGCAACTATATTTGTACAGCTTTTCATTCGTCGCTTCAGTCTGCATATACGCTGATCAGCCAGAACATTATGACCACCTACCTAATAGCCAGTACGTCCACCTTCGGCATGAGCAGCGGCGACGCGTCATGGCAGGGATGCAGTGGTAGAACACCGAAAGGAATTGTCACCACATCTACACACACAAGTCCCCTAATTCCTGTAAATTCCAGGGAGGGGGGGGGGGGGCGAAGAGCTCTAACCACGCGTTCTACCACATCCCAAATGTATTCGATCGTATTCAGATCCAGCGAATTGGGGGGGGGGGGGGGGGGAGAGGTGAGGACAACACATCAACTGGAACTCACCAGTGCACCTCGAACCACTCCCCATCATACACCTGGCCTTGTAACATGGCGAATTATATTGTTGAAAAATGCCACTTCCGTCGGGAAACAAGATCGTCATGAAGGAGTTTAAATAGTCTGCAACCAGTGTACGGTCCTTCTTGGCTGTCATGCAGCCTTGCATGTGCTCCACAGGACCAATGGATGCCCATTTGAATGTTCCCCAGAGCATAATGGAGCCGCCGCCAGCTTGTCTCCGTCCCTCAGTACAGGTGTCAAGGAGCTGTACCCCTGGAAGAAAACGGATTCGGACCCTCCCATCAGCATGAAGGAAAAGGTATCGGGATTCATCAGACCGTGCTACGCTCTGCCACTTTGCCAACGTCCAGTGCCGATGGTCACGTGCCCATTTCTGTCGTAGTTGCCGATGTCGTGGTGTTAACAATGGCAGAGGCACAGGTCGTTGACTGCGGAGGATCTTTGTTGGGAGTGCTTGGTGCACTGTGTGTTCAGACACACTTCAACTCTGCCCAGCATTAAAGTCTGATGTTAGTTCCGCCACATGCCGCCGCCTGTCCTGTTTCACCAGTCTGCCCAGCCTACGACGTCCGACATCTGTAATGAGGCGTGGCCGCCCAATCCCACGACCTCTAAACGTGGTTTCACCACGTATCGAAGATACCACAGCACTCTTCGAACCCCGAAAAGTCGTGCAGTTTCCGAAAATCTTGTACCGAGCCTTCTCTAGTCTGCGCACAGACAGTACGCTCACTGACACTATATGTACCGTGCATGTGTTTGACTAGCAGCCATTCCTCGCCAGGTGACGCTGCTATCGCATGGACGGGTTTATATCCGTAGTATGTCGGTGGTCATAAGTGTATACATCATAGGTGTTTGAGACATGAAAATACCTTTGGAACCGTACAGTTTCATTTGATTACTTCAAGATAGTTCAAGATTGAGGCTGATTCCTTTGAACGACCGCAATGGTAAGTGATATTGGATCTCTTAGCCATTTCCGCACATTATATTATTTTTATTAACGTTGGCGGTCAGCTGTTAGCATTTCCTCGAGGTGCTCATCAGCTATGAGTCTTTATCAGGTTACCCTCCATTTAGAGGCTGTTGCACGCAACAACCGTTATTTTGAATTGTAAATAACAGATTTCAGCTAGAAACTAGCCATTCTCAATGCATGTAATGCCTGTTGGTCTGGCTTTGTACACAGTTCATCGAATATTCAATGATCTGTGTACAAAGCCAGACTAACAGGTATTACATAGATGGACAAAAAAAATAAAAAATAAAAAGGATAATGCATTAAGAATGGCTAGTTTCTAGCTGAAATCTAGATCTGCCAATAAAAATTCCAAAGTACGACTGATAGCTGAAATCTATTATTTACAATCTGAGAGTCTGGCCGAATTTCGTAACAGTCGCCCATTAACTCGTAATAGTCTTCTTTCAGAGTCTTCTCCTTATTAAATTTATCAATAGAGCAAGGGACGCACTCAAGGCTGTATAATCACGTTCTACTATTCCTACAGTCAGGGTACAGAATGCTATTAAATATTTCTACATTCCCCTTCGAAAACTTGATTCTGAAAGAGAATTTCCAATTCTACTCTCACAGGTTGCTGTTATATGCCTTCTATCACCTGCCATGACGTATTTGTGTGTGTGTGTGTGTGTGTGTGTGTGTGTGTGTGTGTGTATAGACTAATATTTCTGCCTTTAGTTCTATATGCACTAATGTAGGCGCACCAACACTCATTTTTTACAGTGAAATTGTCATCTTATGTGTATCCTATCATGGGACGCTAATTTCTAGCCACACCTTAGTGGACCTACACAATACACATCACTTCGGATACATCTAGTCTAACTACTCACGCGAGATTCAGATAATTGTGAGGTGACAGAGCACTGTTGTGCAGGTGAAGCAACCATGGTCTCGGCATATGCCGCAAGAGCAGCGACTACGAGCACTTAGTCAGTTGCCGACAGTGCTTGGACAGAGGTAGGTGAATATGGAAGAAAAATACTGCTTGACAGACGACCTGGAGGCGTCTGATTCTGGTTTTTCGGCCTACGACTCTTCGACTGATATTCCAACGTTTCGCCAGCACTAATGGCCGGGGTTCCCCAAGAATTGTGCACCACTGCTCATGGTGAATGAAGCTGAGCTGGCGGACGGAGGGTATGTGTACACATTGTGGTGCTGCGGGAGGGACTTTCCGTGGTCATTATTGTCGCACCTCCACACTTCCTACCTGCGGTCATCACTGTTCTCTGTAAGGCAGGTATCTAAAACCCCGTTAGCACGAGGGTTTGCTCTTTCTTGTCAAAGCTCTTATCGCAGGAGTAGATCTCGGTGGTTTCTCGTAACGAACGGATACCTTCATTACTTTCCAGAAACAGAACTTCAGTTTCACCATCACTTTAGACGTTTCCTTCAGAACCCACTCTTACAACATAAAATATAGCTCTCTATGAAGACACAAATATTCTAGACGAAAGATATTCTTTACGGTGAAAGCATCGTGGCAGTACCATGACTAACATAATTAAACTTATTGTTAATGCCTACGGAGGGATAGGAGGCATAGAGATAAAGTCTATACTGAAAGTGGTATTCCTTCTTTGCTTAACCTAACCTTTTATTTTAAGATTACATATTAGTAGGAGCTACAGGATTAGTATGTGGTTATAATACACTAATGGGAGTCTTAGTAACGAAGTTCATCTGTGAATATAAGATCATAGTTCGCCTTGATTTAGTAATGCCGAAGAGTGTAATCGTAGTTTGATGCTGAAAGAATGATGTCTATGTGTTCTACTCAATGAGTATTGCACGATAACAACGATTATGTACTTGGGTTTCGAACTATTGGATCAGTAGAAATCGATACGGTTTTAAATACTACTTTCGGTTTCCTTTGACATACAGTATAGAGCAGTACTGACTTCTTTATGAACAGGAAATAACCACTCACTTTGAAGTTAATAGTATTTTGTCTGTAGTGCACACAAACAGTATCATAAATATTTACAAAAGTTGTGGTGTAAGTAGGACCATATTATTCCTTTGGTTACATGACGCGTTATCGCGAGAGACGTCGGCCTGTTAACGATTACCGGATGCCAATCATACCATGGTTTTCCATATTGTGGTTGATGATTGGCCTCTAGATTATGTGAATTCATGTACTTGGATCGACACCCCTATATTTGGAGATTTGTCCGTTAGTATTGATTATAAGGTAGTAGTTCATGTGTTTATGCTCGGCTATGCCTACTATGGAGTTCACTATTTGGTCAATTCGATAGAGAATTCGCTTTCCCTCGTCAGACTCCATACTGGACACATTATCGTCTTTCGCTGTTACGAATCAGTTTTATCCTAATCACTTAAGAGGCCTTGTGTTCAGAATAATTTTACTTCCCACTCTCATGCTGGTTCTCGTAATCAGCAGATAGCTTATATTTTAACTGTTAATTTTATACAAGAACTGATGTATTTGGGTAAGATAAACTAATGAGTACTCATGAAGTAATGGTGATATTGGTTGTTAGACTTTCCGCTGTCCTAATAAGTAGTGATTAAGCGTGTTATTGAGTGTAATTAACCTAATCAACCTTTGACTAGATCACATTTACAATAGGAGTGTTATGCGCTGTATACTTCACTGTGTGTCTTCGTTCTGGTAAGTGTTTATTAGAGGAACAGCAAATATTTTACAGGTGTGACGAATTGTTTCGCCTGTCAAAACCTAGTTACTTCTTTTGGAGTATTGCTATGAACTTGATCGTTCTATTGACCATGTAAGCATACCAAAATTACACTTCTTGTGATCACGGTTACTGCCGTCGATAAGAGACAGACTTTGAAATAAGGTTTTTCAGCGGCATGTTAACTTAAATTTTTTATTTGCACGAGTACGTTTTAGATAGATTAGTATGTATTTTACAGCACAGACTATCTTTTATTAACTATGTTCCATACTCTTTTTCCGGTTTCATATTATTCGTTTTGCGATGTTATGATTGACATTGTTTAAGTAACTTTTTTCACTCATTTTAGTATGATGACAATGCAGTATTATGCAAACATAACTCTAATTCTACCTTTCCCTCCCTTTACTATTCTTTAATAATGGCTCTTACCCTACATATGTCTGATTAGCAATGCATATTCTCTTTAGCACTGTTTATTATCCGTAAGCGTAACGGCCTGTCACCTAAGTTTTTTTTTATATATACTCCCATTTCATTTAATGCTTCTCATTGATCTTTGATGAAAACGATCACGTATATATAATTTCATTTGTACTTTTTGGTACCACATATATTGTAAATTTCCAGAATGATTGCATTTAATGAAAACGGCCAAAATATTATTAATTTCATTGAATTCGTAATATGTTTACAATATATTTGTTTACATAATAACTCGGATTACTGATGTCACATTGGTTGTTGTATGTATGGTATAATTTATAGGGCCTGAAGATGACGTTGTTACAACGTTGAAACTAGTTGCCAAAATAAAATCGACACCTTAAATACAGCTGGAGGAATTTCTTCATTTTTAATATAAATATGTACAGTGTTTGGTTCTTGTGCAATAAATAACTGAAAGTCTTCCCGGACTTTATGTACACCGAGTATTATTTGAAGTCTCCTGACTGAGAGCGCCAAGTTTCCGCTACTTCCGACAGATAGAGTAGCTGCAGCGCAGTTCCAAATTGGCGTCTGTAGGTTAATTACGCTACAAGCAACGTGCCGTGGTTGAATTTCTCATTGCAGGGAAAGAAACTGTGGGGAATATTCACAAACGCTTGTGCAAAGTCTGTGGACCATCTGCTGTCGACAGAAGTACAGTTAGCCGCTGAGCACGGAGGGTGAAGTCATCAGAGGGCGGTTCGGCGGAGCTCCACGATTTGCAGCGGTCGGCGAGACCACGATGGCTGTCACACCTGACACGTTGCAGCGAGCTGTTGTCATTCGCGCGGACAGACGTATTACGACTCGGCAGTTGGCGCTGCATTTGTCAATCAGCAAAGCAAGTGTGGATGCAATTATCCGCACACTTGGATATTTATAAGTGCGTGCAAGATGAGTCCCGCAGTGTCTAACGGTAGATCAGAAATCGCACAGAAAAAAACATTTATCTTGATTTGTTGTAACGTTTTGAAGCTGAGGGGGAGACCACCTTGTCCCGGATTGTGCCAGGTGATGATACCTGAATACATCATTTTGAGCCCGAAACAAAACGACAGTCGATAAAATGGCGCCATTTCCACTCCCACAGAAGAAAAAAAATTCAAAGCAACTGTTCCCGCCAATAAGGTGATGATCACAGTGTTTTGGGACTGTGAAGGTGCGGTTCTCATTGATGTGATGCCAAGAGGTTGTACCAATAATTCAGAAGCATATGTCAACACAATGAAAGGTGGCTACACTGGGTCACAGCGCCAGATATTGCGCCAAAGATTATTATTCCGCCGCCTCCACTGGTGCAGTAGTAGTTCAGAGGTTGCCGTGGGCAGTAGTTGTTGAGAGGATGTCGAGGGCAGTACTAGATCAGAGGATGTCGAGCGCAGTTTTTGTTCTGTTGGGCTAGAGAGTAGATGCTGTTCGGTGGTGTAATGTATAGATGGAAGATGTTGCAATGATCACAGTGTATTTTTCGTCAATATATATTGAGGTAAAAAAAAATTACTTCACATTTCTTTAATGACAATGCCTCTTGGTCACAGTTTCAGTCAACAAAGCATCTGGCTCGTGTTCGTGTGTTAGACTTGTAATTCTGGTTTCTACGTGCAATTATAGTATTCCTTGTTTTTCAATTAGTTCTTTGTAAATGGTGTTTAAAATATCTTGTATTGAGGAAGAAACGTGCCAGATACATGTACGTTGAATCACACTACCACACACAGAACAGTTACACTTGTGCTTTGTTGTTTCGTAGCTTTTATAGTTGCAGGGGACTTAATTAATCAATTGTGTTAACGGAAATTTCTTGTCATTCTTTATTGTTATTTTATGCAGTCAGATTGCGTACTAATACTACTCAGGGCCAACCGGTTACGAGACTTCGTAACGGGGCACACAGCTACTAAAATTATTGCATTTTAATTAAGCCTCATGCAACATTAACAAAACTCAAGACGGACTTCTGGCGATTTCGCCACCACAGCAACCCTGGAGGTGTTTCGGTGCAACACGATAACGCTCGGCCCATGTCTCAGGACTGCTGAACACACCGGAAAACAGGCTCGGGCAGTGTTATCCCATCCACCCAACTGCCCTGACCTAACCCCCTCGGACTTCCACTTGTTTGGGCTATTGAAGGATTCCATACGTGGAAGACATATCGAAGAAGATGAGGTGCTGATTCACAATAACGCACTGGTTACGCCACCAGGACAAGGATTGGTACCGACAGGGCATACACGACCTTGTTTCGCGCTGGAGGAAGGCCACAGAACGGGATGGAGATTACGTGGAAAAATAGGGTGTGTAGGTAAAATATCATTCTTTCATGTGTGTAATTCTCATTCTTTCGTGGCTGTAATTCTCATTACGTTCAATAAAGAATTGTTGAAAAAAATGCGATGCATTACTTTGTGGACAACCCTCGTAGTGCTTCGGTACCTTTCGCTTGATACGCCCAGTCGCTGCTTATTTCCCGACTCGTGACCGCCCGCCTCCCGGTCCCGGTAACTCGCGGCCTAGACACGCACACCGGTGCAGAGGCACTGGCGCCGCCAGACTCTGGCCAGACTCGGCCACTGACCGCACGCACACGCGCGCGCCTACGCCCACGCAGGCGACGCGCAGCTGTGTGGCCGGCTTGCCCCAGGACACGCTTCCGGCGTCGCCTGCCGTGCCCACGGCCGCCTCCGGCTAAGAATAGAGCCGCATCTCGCGAATTTAGCCTGCGCGGTCTAAACCTGGACGGCGGAGCGGCGACGAGCCAGAATCCGCAGAGCGTGAGCGTGGGCGGCAGGCGGAGGCACCAGCACGGTCGGGGGTGTGGGCGACTCCACACCACACCGGGGCGCCGCGTCATCACGCGGCAATCAGCCGCCGGCGCTTTCGGGGGAGTCGAGTGCACAGCAGATAGCGGGCTCAACTGGCGGGGTCGCGCAGCGCCTCTGCCGGCGCCGATTGCAATTAGCGCTGTGCCCTGCACTGCCGCGCCACCAGCAGCAAGGCAAAGCGAGGGGGCGGCTGCTTTAATGGCTGCCGCCGGCGGGCGCTAAATCTGTTAGCGGCTAATCTGCGCCTCGCAAATGTATACGGGATGACCGAAATAATGGAAAAGCTATCGGCGTCCACACCTGGCAATCTCGCCTCTGGAAGGCGGCATCGGTCTCGACGGCCACTACACTGTCAGATGAAAATAACGAGCACACGTTGAAGAATACGGCAACTCGTAGCACCGTACTTACGATCTACCGCGGGAATGATGCGTACAATGCATCGCCTCCTATACGGCGCGTGACAAACCTTTGGCATCAAATTTAAGATACGCTCACATCAAACTCCAAAATTTTTCCACCGCGACACCAGAACATGGCAATTTGCGCAAAACTGCCCTTAAGCCGTCGGCACACGGACCGTGCATCCGAACGTTGAGTGTTGAGCGTGCCGAGTTTCTGACGTCATAGCGTGGAATAGCACGCTCGGGAGTCTCCGAACGTGCAAAGCAATATCTGGCATTTCAGATATTCTGAGCGTGCGCTGAGGCACAATAAAATTATCAGCAACGGCCGCAAACAGTCCCTTATCAGCGCCTATTGCGCAACCGTAAGGGAATTATTCTGCAACACGATCTAAGTAGAACTAGAGATCGTGTGTTGCAACAGCCTGGCCAGCGACTAAGTCCCGTTCAAGGTCACCCGCATTAACATGCGCCGCATTAAGATGCGCAAGGCACAACACGAGCTCTAGTTCTACTTAGATCGTGTTGCATAATAATTCACTTCCGGTTGCGCAATAGGCGCTGATAAGGGACTGTTTGCGGCCGTTGCCGTTAATTTTATTGTAGAGGCCGCACTCCATCTGACCGTCGTCGCTGGCGGCGCAATCTACCTGTGTATCGCAGTTTGAAGGCGATTGATATTGACTTGGCTTGTCAGTTTAATAAACAGAATTGATTGGAGGTCCAAATGCTTTTCGTGGACTCCATCTGAACTTTACTTGCGATGTACAAGCAGTGTTTGGAGGTAGTACCTGGCTGACACTTGCTGTTGTATGGGGGCAATCAAGCAAATTACGGTGGCCTTGAAGCATTTCCAGATGCTAACATTTTGGCTTGGAAGACATGGAGTATTGCTGATACTACAGGACTGTTGGCTAAACAGCCTTATGGTACTCTTATTCCAAGCATGCCATTTGTTTTGACAACGCCACCTACGTCACACGCACGGCGTCTCCCTCCAGTATAGAGATGTGAGGCGCCATATTGGCATTCATTTCAAGCCTATATGTATACAGGGTGTTACAAAAAGGTGCGACCAAACTTTCAGGAAACATTCCTCATACACAACGAAAGAAAATATGTTATGTGGACATGTGTCCGGAAACGCTTACTTTCCATGTTACAGCTCATTTTATTACTTCTCTGCAAATCACATTAATCATGGAATGGAAACAAACAGCAACAGAACGTACCAGCGTGACTTCAAACACTTTGTTACAGGAAATGTTCAAAATGTCCTCCGTTAGCGAGGATACATGCATCCACCGTCTATCGCAAGGAATCCCTGATGCGCTGATGCAGCCCTGGAGAATGGCGTATTGTATCACAGCCGTCCACAATACGAGCACGAAGAGTCTCTACATTTGGTACCAGGGTTGCGTAGACAAGAGCTTTCAAATGCCCCCATAAATGAAAGTCAAGAGGGTTGAGCTCAGGAGAGCGTGGAGGCCATGGAATTGGTGCGCCTCTACCAATCCATCGGTCACCGAATCTGTTGTTGAGAAGCGTACGAACACTTCGACTGAAATGTGCAGGAGCCCCATCGTGCATGAACCACATGTTGTGTCGTACTTGTAAAGGCACATGTTCTAGCAGCACAGGTAGAGTATCCCGTATGAAATCATAATAACGTGCTCCATTGAGCGTATGTGGAAGAACATACTGACGAAACTAAAATGAGCTCTAACATAGAAATTAAGCGTTTCCGGACACATGTCCACATAACATATTTTCTTTATTTGTGTGTGAGGAATGTTTCCTGAAAGTTTGGCCGTACCTTTTTGTAACACCCTGTATATGCCGTTTCCGCGCACCAGCAAGTTGAGAATCACTGGAAAACCCGTTGTTGACTGTGTGATTCGTTCCAATACAATAATGAGAAACATCATATTCGTGGCAAAAGAATTATTGTAACTTGCGTATTACGAGAGTAGGCTATTTGAAGGCAGTGACACACTGAAGATCCACCGAAAACGCATTGTTCTTGGTACAATTTGTTATAATTAAATTTCAATTAGTAACATATCTACGATTAAGGTTTTCAGCAATGGATAACATAATATGATTACAGGTAAAGGGCGTTGTTGGTTTAGCGTAATGAGTAGCGTCACTGTCCTATATGAAGTTGAATCTTGGGGCGGTAGATCGCGTCTTGACATTTGAAATTTTTTTTCCTAACATTCGCGTTTTTATTAGGTTCTGATACTTTATTATTAGTTTAATTTAAGTATATACTATAACATTTGATGTTACGTAAATATAAGTTCACTTTTTTTTTTTTTGAGGGGCCGGCCGATGAGGCCGAGCGGTTCTGGGCGCCAACCGCGCGACCGCTATGGTCACAGGTTCGAATCCTTCCTCGGGCATGGATGAGTGTGATGTCCTTAGGTTAGTTAGGTTTTGCTCCTTTTTCTTTTATGCTTCGTAATTTACGTGTTGCAAAGATTCTGCTATTGGGAAGGAACAGTGATCAAGCAAGACTGACCTTGGTGTTTTACTAAAAATGTGGGAATGATGAAATAATGTTTATCTTATTCCGAGAAGTATTCCAAATTTGTACCGCACTGTTTGCAATCGAACTTTTATAAGCCTGTGTACTTATTGATTGGACATGGTACTTCCCTTTTCGTGGACGATGCAGGAAATGTGATTTTTAATAGAGCTAACGTGGAATTTTCACGCGCGCCCGTTGAGTAAACAGTGTGATTTACGAACTAGAAACATCCCTCAACTGCCGCTGGAGTGCGTTGCGATCGCGTATACCACGTTGGGGCCCACGTACCGTATGAAATCGCATCGTTCCTGAGCGTTCAGCAGCACGTTGAACTTGGCACGCTCAACGTTAACGTTCGACAGCTAGGTCCGTGTGCCGACGGCTTTAGCGTCAGTTACTAACTCCGCACCGTATCACAAAATTATAGTTTTTCTAAAAGGACTTCACAACTTTGAAAATTCATATAAATTAATTCATAGTACCTACAGAGGTGATTGTAGTGTCAGTTCGTAGGGACATGCATCTGAAGTTTTGTCTAGTACGCTAGTGCCGAATCGCACCATAAGGAGCGCTAGCAGCAGTTGCGTTAAAGATGGCTGCCTTCAATGGATCCGTGCGTGCTAGCTGTGTGTTTCGGTTTGAAGTATCGAAGTCGGTGACAACAGTTGGGCGTAATTTCCGCGCCAAGAACGCTAAAGATCCTCCTAGTAGGCCTACTATTTATGAGTGCCATAAATGTTTTGTAGAAAAGGGTGTTCGGTAAGACATGGGAAATCATCAGGTCGTCCAAGCACATCTAACGACGTCGTTGAGCGATGAGAGGTCTTTTCTGACCAGTCGACTTTCACTTAAGTGGCAAGGTTAACACACGTAACAGTAGGATTTGGGGCAGTGAAAATCCACATCAAACATTGCAACATGTTCGTGATTGCCCTAAACTGAACGTTTTTTGTGTATTGAGCAAGGACAAATCGTACGGCCCCTTTTTTTCCTTGAGAGAACCATCAACGGGATAGTACACCTGGATTTGTTACAACAATTTTTGTACCACGGATCGATGAGGATGACCAAGAACGAAATGTTAACTTCATGCAAGATGGTGCACCACCCCTCTACCTGGCTGACGTCCGGAATTTTCTCAGTGACCGCTTTCCAGGTCAATGGATTGGCCGTGATGCGCCAATTCCATGGTCCCCACGTTCCCCAAAGCTGACATCACTCGATTTTTATATGGGGATTCATCAAGGATATCGTGTTTGTACCACCTGTGACAGCTTCTCTACCTGAACTTAGAGCAAGAATTTACTCCGCCACTGAGCAAGTTACACCTGCAATGCTGCATAGAGTATGGGAAGAAACTGACTTCCGATGGGATGTGGTAGGATAACCAACGGAAGCCACACACAACATCTTTAGTTTAAGGTAAAAAAAACGATATGTTTCCCTACAAAATAGCACTAAACCCAGCTCTGTATCTTCTTTCAATAAATTTATATAAATTTTCAAAGTTGTAAAGACCTTTTTGAAACACCCTGTTTAATGTACGAGTGTAGCCATGTTGAGGTAAAAAGTACCGCCGCTACACTTTTACTATAAAGGTTACAAAAACGTAAATTACGAGGGCCACACAAAGTCGTGAACAACCCATTGTTAAAGTTCCAAATTCAAACAATGTAACAAAAACGACTGCAGTATCGTATTTCACGGGCTTTACGCAACATCCCGCCATGTTGTGATGTCATTAGCGTCTATCAGGTGACCACAGATAGTACTTCGATAATGGCTGACAGTGTCCTCTCATTGAATTCCTTGTTAAACAGGGAAAATGTGCTCCTGAAATTTACCACAGACTTCAACGTGCGTACCGAGATGTCCGTGTACGGGCCAGTCGCCTTAGGAGAGCGACGAAAACATTTTAAAGATGGGAATACAAGTGTCCGAAATAAGCCTTGCGGCGGTCGCTGTCCACCTGCCTTTCCGAAATGCAATAGGAAAAAAGTGGAGGAATCTGTTAGAGAAGATAGGCGTCTCACAGACAATGAAATCCGTGCAAAACTTTTAGCAGACCATAGTGCAGTGCAGTGCAGTGCAGTGCAAGAAACCAATCAAAGCTTAGCTTGTGGAAAAGATTTGTGACGGCTGGCTGCCACATTTATTGACTGAAGGCCACAAACTTCAGAGAAGAACCATCACCCAAAACGTTCTTCTGAATTTCAGTACAACAGTGATCACTTTTTGATGAGTATTATGACACGCGATGAAAGCTCGTTCCATAATTACTAGTCTGAAACAAAACGCCAGACTATGCAATGGACCGGATCGTGAAGGAGACAGCAAAGACGGAGCCATCAAATGGAAAGTTTTGGGCACTGGCTTCTGGCATGCACAGGATAGAACCCTGTTTTTCTTGCACCAGGACCAACCACAAACGGTGTCCGCTACATGCAGACACTTTACAAGCACTGTCGTGCATTGTGCGAAAAACGGCCTGGGAAGGAGATTAGCCTCCAAAAGGATAACGCGCGTCCTCGCACTGTGGAGAAGATCAGAACATTTGTGTGCGAAAATCTTCCCCATCCTCACCACAGTCCCGTCGTGGCACCCACCGACCCACATTTTTGGTCCTGTTAATAGATCGATGGGAAGCCTATGCTATGAAACGGTGGCTGATGTTCGGCACGCAGTTCATCAACGTCTTCGGGATGCTGGAACGTAGTTCTATTGCAAGGGCATTTTCAAACTTGCAGAAAAATGGAAAAATGTGTGTAAAGAAATGGAGATTACGTTGAAAAGTGACAGTACAAAGCTTAAAATGATGAACTTGGTTTGTCAAACAAAATAAAGATAAGAATCATAAAAAGTTTCCAGAATGAAATTTTCACTCTGCAGCGGAGTGTGCGCTGATACCAAACTTCCTGGCGGATTAAAACTGTGTGCCGGGTAGAGACTCGAACTCGGTACCCTAGCCTTTCGCGGGCAAGCGCTCTACCGACTGAGCCAGCCACGCACCCATCCTTACAGTTTCAGTTCTGCCAGTACCTCGTCTCCTACCTTCCAAACTTCACAGAAGTTCTCCTGCGAACTTTGCAGGACTAAAAAATTGTTGCCCACTGTTTTCAGTGTGAATCTCAAATTACCTTCAACATCCTAACGGACAGAATATTGACGAAAAAGTGTTTAACGAAAAGAAAGTACAGTGCCGAAACTGTCAGATAGTGCGACGGAGGCAACAACTAACGTATTTCGTTTAGCAACCAGATGTCGGAAACGAATATTGAGGAACAATAGGCATCCGTAAGTACGGCAGCGCAAAGGAAAAACGAAATACCTTCTTCGAACATGGTTACACGAAAGTTGGTCTGAAGTACGTAGTGTTGTGACGTCCTGACGTTCGCACTGAACTGGTAACCAGCATTTCCGGTGCTGTCGAAGGCAAAGGTAGATGAGCTCAGTGTTTCCCTGTACGAACGACGATGTGAACGTTATCGCATATTTACTGCGATCCACAGTTGACTGAGCAATACCGGCACACTGATGGTACGCTGGCTCAGATAACGGAAGGTGCTACTCAAAATAGCAGGTTACTGAAATAACAGGTTTTCGATTTTTTATTCCTGTATTTCTTGTAGTAAAAATAGAAATCGAACAAAAATTGAAAAATTTTGACTCAGTTTCACGCTACAGAATCAGAATATTAAATCAAATAGGCATAAAAGAATACTTATTCCGCCCACCGTGCAGTGTCTTTTACAAAAAGTGGCAAGTGGTTTAATACTACAAAAACGTCACCCGTATTCTCCTACTGGTTCTAATTTCTTTGAAACTCTTCTCAAAAATCATGTTGCCATCGGATATCAAACCACTGCTTCGACATCACAAATACTCGGTGCAAAAGGATGAAAACTGGGATGAAGAAATCTATTTTTCATGTAAATTCATCCGTTTTTAGGGGCTACAGGAAGTTAGAAGCGTATTATGTGATCACAGGCAGCCAGTTTTCTATTTTTGTTGTATACTATGAATGAGTCGCGAAGTTCTAAATTTATTACAGTTGCGCCAGGAGCAAGTCTTACATACTGCATACACGTGCACCTTAAAGTCACGACACACAGCAACAGGGAAGTTATTTCTTGCTCGTTTCTTTCGGCATTATTAGTGAAATAGCACTGATCGCTTTTCCGATTGTTTATAACGACGGAAAATTTCAAACCACTGCAAATTTTACGAATAAAAATTACTCATTTTTTAAAGAAAAGTTTACTTTAAAAGGAAATATTTCAGCACCACTACATGTCTAATTAATATTTAAGTTTTTTACTGGATTATTAGAAAAAAATAAACACCTGTTACAACAGACATCAAACAAATGCCGAAAGTGCCGGTTATTCAGTACCAAAAGACCGATATCTGTTTCCACCGGTCGATTTTTCTCATTCCTATTTGCTGGAATTCTGCGACAGGCTGACAAAAACCCGTTGATTTCTTAAGTTGCTCTGTTTGCGGCTCAGTTTACTCGAAAAGCCATGTACAATTATCATAACGCTCATGTACGGGTGGTTGAAAACCAATGGACAGTAGTTATTTGAGGTCACTAGTAAACAAGTGAGCCGGCATCGCGGGCGACTACTTGTTCGGGCCCCACACTTTGCCTGCTGTATCCAGGTGGCCTACGCAGAGCGTGTTCTTGACAAGAGCACTTGCGGACGTTGTTGGAAAACGTACCCCTACGTATCAGAATGAGGATGTGGTTCGTCCGTAATGGGAACCCGGAGCTCTTTGGAGAGCTAGTACGTGCAGCTTTAACCCGCACTTTCGGCTGCCCTGTACGTTGACGTGCAACGTCACCGGACCCTATCCCGTCGACTTCTCTGGAGCTACATGAAAACCGAAGTGCATTCCACATACGTGGACTGAGCGGATAAATTATTTTCAGTAGTTCCTGCAGCGAGCACACACACACGTTACACGCCACATATTTTCGGTGAAACAAGAGATACCCTGCAACGACGATACCAGCTCTAAGCTTAAGTTCATGGTGCTCATTTTGTATATTTATTGTAACAATGGCTAGAAAAATAAACGACTTAAGCACGTTTTTGACTGTATTTATTCTCAATAACATCCAATGACCTGCTAGATACTCGGCACTCACTCGATATGCACTTCGGATACCTTTTCGCTTAACGAAATACATTTGTTGCTTTCTCCGTCACCATATCTGTCACCTTGAGCATTGAGTTTATGAACACAGTATATAATAATAAGCTTCAATACTTGCAAGTCCTTTTACTCCATGTTAGCCGGCCGGTGTGGCCGAGCGGTTCTAGGCGCTTCAGCCTGGAACCGCACGACCGCTACGGTCGCAGGTTCGAATCCTGCCTCGGGCGTGGATGTGTGTGATGTCCTTAGTTTAGTTGCGTTTAAGTAGTTCTAAGTTCTAGGGGACTGATGACCTCAGATGTTAAGTCCCATAGAGCCATTTTACTCCATGTTCAGTACCACCATCCTACAACTCTAACAGCACTTTTCAATAACTTACTTTCTCAACACTAGATTCAGCACTACTGTGCTCGTCTCTGCCCCCAGCTACAAGCTATCTGGCCCTAACGCCCCAACACGTACGCGCTTTTTCTGCCTGAAGGGTGAGTTGCGGAGGTCGGATAGGGTGGGTCTGTAGACCCTTCCTTAGCAAGTATTCGTCATCTTGCAAGTGAAATGCATGCTTCGAAGATTATCCTTTGGGGAGTATTGGTCGGGAAACAACGTGTGCAAGCAAAGGGCCCAACTAACTTTCACTTCAGACCTAAGTTTTGACAACTGACTGTTGTAGCGCGTGCACTGAACCTCGCGGTCGTCCCTCTGAGACTTCTTCTGCTGTTTATAGTTAACAGTATAGTAAATATTCCGTTCTGAGCACTACTTTCTTATCTCAAAACACTCAGTTTAGGAACGGCTTCCACCTTGCAATTTTTACCGAAAACGTTTGGGATACTGTATAATGCAACCAGGCGTCACGTCAGACCTGACAACGTAGGAAACAACACCGAATATTCGGCTACACCTCCAATCTGTTGAACGGCGGGTCAGCTTTATGAGAGAAGACAGTCTGGCTACGCCTTGACAGCAGTCTGGGAATACTAGGGCAATCCCGTATTAGGCAACAGCGTCCTTGTTTCACTAACAGCATCCCTGTGTTGGCTGTCCTTTTCTGATCGTGACAGTTGCTCGAACATCATCGATCTCTGTCGGATATATATGTCGCCTGTGATTGCCCACGAGATAATCAACCGACGCTCTGTGTCACACGGTCCTCGACCTGTTTTCGGAACTGCAAACTTTCTCTTATCGATGATTAAGAAGTGCGGTGCACAGACGGTAACGCTCTTGTTATATAAAAACTTTGTGTTTTGCCTTACGGCTGGTCTTGTCATGGGTGTAGCCTCGTCAGAGAGATCCACCGCATGAGCGTCTACGAAAGTGATTCCTGTGGTGGTTTCCCCTTGCCTTCCACTGATGATGAAATGATGATGATGACAACACAACACCCAGTCCCTGAGCGGAGAAAATGTCCGACCCAGCCGGGAATCGAACCCGGGCCCCTGGACGTGACAGACCGCCGCGCTGACCACTCAGCTATCGGGGCGGACTCTTGTTATATAAGACCGTAACTGATCATAATTGCTCTTATGATTTGGAATCAGTTTTACATAAAGGTCTTACGACAATGCTGTTTGTGTCATTAATCAACAAGCCCCAGCGTGTGGGAAATTGTCTAAGCAAACCGCCTTAACGCGGATAAGGTACTAGAAGAGACTGGAGAACATGAACAAACTGGAGTAGGAGACGTGATTACGACTTAAGGGAAATAGAACTGTTTCGCTAGATATGAGGGCTATCCACAAAGTACATTACGTTTTGGAATTAAAAATAAATAAAGTATTGGAAATTTCTTTTAGTACATACAGATGAAAGCCACACTTTAATACTACTTTTCTACATAGTTGCCATTTAAATTAAGGCACTTATCGTAGCAATGGAGGAGCTTGGAAATTCCTTCGTCGTAAAATTCGGCCGCCTGCGTCTTCAACCACGTGCTTACCTCTTCTTGAAGCTGTGCGTTGTCATCAAAACGCTGCATAGCCAACCACTTCTTCATTGCTGGGAATAAGTGGAAGTCGCTCGGTGCCAGGTCGGGACTGTAAAGCGGATGAGGAAACAACTCCCACTTAAAAGATTCGATAACTTGACGAGTGGCATTTGCCGTGTGGGCCCGGGCGTTGTCGTGAATCAGCAAGATCTTTGAGCCCAACTTTCCCATCCGCTTGTTTTATATTGCTCTTCTGAGGTTGTGCAGAGTTTGGCAATACCTTTGATAATTAATTGCAGTGCCTCTTTCCAGGAAATCCACAAAAATCACACCTTTTCTGTCCCAAAAGAGGTAACCATGTGGTTGAAGGCGCAGGCGGCCGAATTTTACGACGAAGGAATTTCCAAGCTCGTCCATCGCTACGATAAGTGCCTTAATTTAAATGGCAACTATGTAGAAAAGTAGTATTTAAGTGTGGCTTTCATCTGTATATAATAAAACATTTTCCAATACTTTATTTTTAATTCCAAAACGTAATGTACTTTGTGGATAGCCCTCTTATGTAGGCAGGTACCTGTAGTTAGGGCGGTAGGTGGACGAAAAAAGTTTTTTGCTGGTTTCCAAGAGGTAAGTATGAATGAAAGAAGAAAGAAAGAAAAAGAAGGGTGGGTCGAGACAGAACTGAACTCTGACAAGTCAGGGAAGAAACCAAGGTTTAACGTTCCGTCCACGATGAAACCATCACACAAGGGGCACTAGCTCCGATTGGGAAAGAAAACCGGCTGTACCTTTTCAAAGGAACCGTCGTGGCATTAGCCGAACGAAATTTAAGGAAATCACACAAAATCTAAATCTGGGTGGCCGGACGGAGATTTGCAGCACGGTCTTCCGAACGCGAGTCCAGTTTGTCGCCGCCTAGCCACCCCGCTCCGAGTCAATGACAGAGGAGGGAATCGGCCGTGTCCTCCCAATTGTCTTGGTCGATCACAGAAGTAACAGAAAGCCTAAACCTGGACTGCTGGAAGAAAGCTGGAACCCGCTCCTTCCGAAAGCGAGCCCGAAGTCCTTGCCAAAGAACTGAGGCTGAAGCGACGACGTAATGGACGGTGGCCAGAGCAGTATCGAAGTGTACAGCTGCAAGCCATGGAGGAGTCTGGACAATGTCTCTACCCCGTCACGAGTTGTCTACTGGCGAATTCTGGTGGTAACTTGAGATAACGTATCAACAGCTACATAGGTACTAAGCAAGTCACTGTACAACGCATGGCCGGGGGTACATCTTACCACTACTACCGACTTTCTGTCCCATCGCTTAGTGATCGGGACAAATTCTCATTGTCACAGTCCACACGCGGGATTTGTGACGGTAGCAGTGTAATGTTCCCACGGTATTCTTCGTAAAATACTGGTAGATTAAGTGTAACATTGCATTATTTATACTGCCTTGAACAATAGGGTTGTGTTTATTTTGTTTTAGGACGCAAAAACAACTAGGGTCATACGTGCCCATGTCAGAACCGTAGGACAGGACGACGAAAAATGTTTAGAAGCGACTACACCTTAAGCCCAATCGTCGGAAGAAAGACAGCTAAAAAACAGAGACTCACTTTTGGAGAAAGGGCCACAAAATACGCCATAGAGACAACCGAGGCCCTGTACTAAAGATTACATGTCCTTCGCCATACTGTTATGAGGGATAAAAAATAAAACTCAGTCGACAGCCCGGGCGTCATTCGCTAAAACGGCCGACAACTCCGACGGCAAAAAAAAATTAGAACGTAAGTGGTTAAAAAAAGGCACTCCATCAGGAAATGGCGAACCTTCAAAGGTTGATGACAATGGCTACAAAGTGGTGGCGGATCACTACTTCACAAATGGCGATGGCTAAAAAGGTAGTGCCCAATACGTAACCGAGCTAAAATGATCTCGCGGCAAGAGGGCCGAGAGGAGGTCGCCCATGCCGCTGGGAGAGGTTTAATTCCCTGGAAATCGTTCCCGTGAAGAGAAGACCAGCAGTGATGCCAAAGTGATACTACGTGCCGACAGACCGCAACAAACAGATCATCGGAGGGAATGGAAGATCTAGCGGGCTGAGGTACGAGGACTGCAGCCTTGGCAGCAGCCTCGTTTTCCGTCAGACCGACGCGACCAGAGACTCACATAAACATCATAGTGGTTCCATAGAGTGAACAAAATAAAGCTTTCCCGTGCCCTTTCCAGTAAGGGATGAGCGGTGTACAGCACACAGAGGCTCTGAAGGGCACAGAGAGAGTCAGAGCAAATAATACAATTGATAAGTCTGTGTCGCCGGTTGTACAGCGTGGCCTGATACAGGGTGAAGAGCTTTGCTGTAAATACTGAGCAGTGTGGCGGAAGCCGAACCCGAAAAACGTCAGTGAAAATGAGGAAGGTACACCTGACCCCTATACCGTCCCTAGAGAAATACTAAGAAAAGACTTAAAAACAGTATTTATAAAGAAGAGAGATTAAAAAATTGAATAATAAGTGGACACTAGCCGCTCAGGCGAACAAGTATTTTCCTCATGTATCCGTATTATTATAATTTCTCTGTATATGTTTCTAGGGCAAAAAATATAACAAAATGGTCTAAAGAGACGACAAGATACGCTCTTTTGTTAATTTTTTAGTCGCCTTCACTACTTCTCTTGTCTTTGTTACGTGTAGACGGTTATCTTGCGACTGCTGACAAATTTAAGCATATTTGTAGTAATTAAGCAGATAATATATTGATTTAATATTACTGTTCACTTTGAATTTGTAAGAGGTGATCCCGATTTCATGTCCGCCTTCCTTGAATTAACTTGCATTCGAGTAATTTACAGTGCAATAATCGCAGCGGCCGATGCAGCCGACGACGCCGTTACGTGGCGATATTAACTAATAAAAATTAGCGGAAGCGAAAAACTCGCCCGCTATTAACATAATATACATTTTTCTCCACAGCCGCCCGACGATGCAGAAAATACGTAGCTTTAAGATTCTTATTTTCAGTACAACAGCCGAGAGCCAGAGCCAAGACTCCGACTACAATGCAATGGTTAACGGAGGTAAGAAAAAATATTCTCGCGCATGTGTGGACCGCAATTGTAATTAATAACTAAAGATTTTTTGCTTTAAAATGAACTGACTAGCCGAGGAAATTAATATGAAAAGTTCATTCCATTGTTCAACTTATATGCTCATGTTTTAAGATTCAGCGAGTCTAACGTTCATTAACGCAACAAATAATTTCCACTGAAGATTAATATTGTTAAAAAAGAGATAACTTCACAAAAGCATTTAATGGTAGATTATAATTGAATGAAATATAATTTTGATGAAGGTCCACCACGTAAGTCGGCAATAATCACTATTAACAATCAATTTCTGTAGTAAATAATAAATTAAATTACGACGGCCGAGAGACCCCACGGTCAGTCCGAGAGCCATCCGTATATACAGAGGTACTATCCCGAAGTTCGGTGCGAAGGTCGAGGAACTTCCGGGGATAGATCATGTCTGGAATAGTGTCCTTTTGAAGTGAATGAAGTCCAGGGTGAACACGGGCCGCCGCACGAAGCTAAAACGGTGAAGGGTTCACACCCATTGGAAAAGGGGTAGGTAGCGTGAATGTAAGGTGTCGGAGCTATAGCCGAAAGCGAACTCCAGGAGGTAACATAGAAGAGGGGCGCGCCTCATACTGGCAAAGTCAAAGTAGTCATCTAACAAGGGAACCTCCCCATGGCACCCCCCTCAGATTTAGTTACAAGTTGGCACAGTGGATAGGCCTTGAAAACCTGAACGGAGATCAATCGAGAAAACAGGGAGAAGTTGTGTGGAACTATGAAAAAAATAAGTAAAATATAGAAACGGAGTAGTCCATGCGCAAGATAGGCAACATCAAGGATAGTGAGAGCTCAGGAGCGCCGTGGTCCCGTGGTTAGCGTGAGCAGCTGCGGAACGAGAGGTCCTTGGTTCAAGTCTTCCCTCGAGTGAAAAATTTGCTTTCTTTATTTTCGCAAAGTTATGATCTGTCCGTTCGTCCACTGACGTCTCTGTTCACTGTAATAAGTTTAATGTCTGTGTTTTGCGACCGCACCGCAAAACCGTGCGACCAGTAGACGAAAGGAAGTGCCTCTCCAATGGGAACCGAAAACATTTGATCGCAAGGTCATAGGTCAACCGATTCCTCCACAGGAAAACACGTCTGATATATTCTATACGACACTGGTGACGGCATGTGCGTCACATGACAGGAATATGTTGTCGACCCACCTAACTTGTACACTTGGTGAATGGGTAAAAAGATTCTTCTGCCTTGCCCGATTTAGGTTTTCTTGTGGATGTGATAATCACTTCCAAAAAAGTGATGAAAACATAAGTGTTTGTCATATAAACTGAAACAAATGAATGCAACAGTTTCACAGTCGTACAGTTTTCCCTGTACTCTGTCAAAACATGTTTTTAACGTTTTCAAATTTTTCCGTGTGTAGACCGTCAAATCCTTCCTGCATATGTCCAAGCAAATCTGAACATTTCCTGGAATTTTGGAGAGTGAAGTTGATTATGTGTGAGTGCCTGAACGTTGATAATTGTCTGAAAATAAAAAATTAAACTTCTCACTCGAGGGAAGACTTGAACCAAGGACCTCTCGATCCGCAGCTGCTCACGCTAACCACAGGACCACGGCGTTCCTGAGCTCAGACTCTCCTTGATGTTGCCTATCATCGCATGGAGTACTAAGTTTGTATATCTTGCTTAATTTTTTTATAGTTCCACACAACTTCTTCCTGTTTTCTCGATTGATCTGTGTTCAGGTTTTCAAGGCCTATCCACTGTGCCAACTTATAACTAAATCTGAGGGGGGTGTGATGGGGAGGTTCCCCTGTAAGAAGAAGGCATAGGCTGGGTGGCCAGGCATGGCAGACAAACGGTATGCGTGTCCCCTGAGGAGCACATCACATTGGTATGTCAGTGGGAGTTCGGAAGCTTCTGCATACAGACTCTCAACCGGGCTAGTGTAAAAGACGCCAGAGGTCAAGCGGATGCTACGATGGTGGATTGTATTGAGACGGCGTAATATGGACGGACGTGCAGCAGCATAAACGAAACGCCCATAGTCTATTTTCGAATTGACAAGGAACCGGTACAAACGGAGGAGGCTGGTCCGATCCCGTTCCCAGGAAGTGCCCCTGAGGGCACGTAGGACACTGAAGGACGACGTACAGCGGGCGGCCACGTAAGACACGTGGGACGACCAAAAATGTTTCCTATCGAGCATGATCCTCAGTAATTTCGTAGTTTCAACGAACGAAGAGCAGCAGGCCCGAGATGTAAAGACAGTTGAAGAAACCAACTGCGCCGCCAGAAATGCATACAATCGGTTTTGTCAGTGGAAAAGCAAAAGCCTTTGTCGATGCTCCACGAGTAAAGACGATAGAGAAAACGCTGCTGAAGCAGAGAAGTCTTTGGGGAACTCCAACAGATGGCAAAATCGTCAATGAAAAGGGAGCCTGAGATGCCTGGCGGGAGACAGGCCATTATAGGCTTAATGGCGATAGCAAAGAGGACGACGCTCAGGGGGAACCCTGAGGCACACCGTTTTTCTGGATAAAGGTGTACGACAAGGCAAAACCCACACGTACCTTAAAAAGTTGGTCTTTTAAAAATTCATGAAGGAAACAGAGCAGGCGGCCTCAGAAGCCACACGTGTAGAGTACAGAGGATACCAGTCTTCCAGCAGGTGTCTTAGGCTTTCTCCAAATCAGAAAACAGGGCCAGTCTGATATTTCTACAGGAAACCATTCATGACATGAGTTGACAAAGTGATGAGATGGTGAACTGCAGAACGGCGAGCTCGAAATCTACTTTGTGCATTGGTTAGTACCAGCTGGCCATGAATCATTCGTTCCATCGCCTTGCAAACGCAGGTATGAGTAACACAGAGGCTTCATGCAATCGTCAGGGAAACGTGCCCCGTGCCCAGATGTGGTTGTACGTATGAAGGAGAAAGTAATTGGTCGGAAGAGAAAGGTGCTACAACACCTCAATGTGAATTTCGTTCGCCGCTGGGGCAGAGGATCAGGCTGAAGGGAAAGCATAATCTATCTCCCACAAGCTTCTGATGGAGGAAGGCGGAGGTGATAGTGGGTGGAGCTCTAAATCTCCGCAAAATAGCGGCCAAAAGTGTGGGAGAAAGCAGGAGGATCCACGATGACATCGTCTACTACTGTCAGGCTGGAAATCGAGAAATGGACCTCTGTCCCAGAGAGCTGTCGGAGGCTGGCCCACACGACGAAGAGGGAGTGGTACAGTTAAAAGAAGTAGTAAGTGAAATCCAGCTAGCTATTTTGCTATCCCGAAGAACGCAACGACACTGCGCACGCATATCGAATACAGTTCGCCATTAGGATGGCGATTAAAAAAAGCGGAGGGCACGTCTGCGTGCGCGAATTGCGTCGCGACATGATTCAGTCCACCAAATGACCCGGACACGGCGCGGTTAAGATAAAGCGCAAAGACTGGGACGTTCTGTGGCGGAAGAGCCCCAAAGGGGATGGTGAGCATTGAAGTCATCAAGCTGCAAAAATGGGTCAGGGAGTTGCCCTACATTAGTAAGGTATTCTACCTGGTCATCATAACTGGGGAAACGTTCGTAGAAGGTCGACAGGGAGGAGTAAAGCCACCAGTAGGCCCTGGAAATCTGCAATTTTGGTTTGCACGTAGGTAGGGTAGGAGTCAGCAAACTGATAGCACACGCGAAATGATCGCCCGAAAACTTGTCACAGAGAACAGACAACTCGAGACTATGGGAAAGCTGGGCAAAGCAGAATGAGAGGTCCAAATGGGAACAGCTGTGCGTGAAGTATGAAAGGAACATTGGTGCTCCAGTGTTAAGGTAGATGAGGTTGAGTTGCTTGAGAAGGTCAGCCACGAGGGCACCTCTCTGATAGGTCCTGGAAGAGCCCCAAAGGGGATGGTGTGCATTAAAATCATCAAGCTGCAAAAAGGGGTGAGGGAGTTGGCCAACAAGCTGAGGGGAGTCTGCTCAGGTCACACCGAAGGCTGATGGAATGTTAACGGTACAAAAGGAAAAGGAGGAAGGAAAATGCGGACTGCAATAGCTTTAGACCAGGTGTTCAGAGAGAGGGGATTTCAGTACTACATCATCCCAGATAACCAGCATGACTCCCCCACGAGATAGAATGCCGGTGTCAGGGGGAAGGTCAAAGCGGACCGGAAGGAAATGCAAGAGGTCAAAGCAGTCGTGAGAACGCCATTTTGTTTCCTGGAAGCAGAGAACAAGTGGGCATTGCGATTCCAAGAGCAGCTGTAATTCATACTTGTTGTATCTAAGGCCGCGAACGTTCCACTGGAGGAGGGTCATGACGAGGAAAGGGGAGGAGGGAAAAATGAAATGGGTGTCAATTCAGTGGCTGCCGAATGCCAGCCTTCGAAGACTCCCTGCTACAGGGTGCAGAGGCTGGAGGATCCTGCTCCATGAGATCTACAGAGGTGTTGGCATTCTCCCTTGGTCAGTCTACGGAGTTCAGGGCAGTAAAACGGTTAGCAGTGTGCACCAGCGACATGGAGGTCGGCCGGATGAGTGTACCACGCGGCGACTTCGTTGATAAGGATCTCCCGAGTCGGTGAAGGAGAAGATCGTTTGCCCTCGTCTGATTTCTTGGGTCTGCGGCTGCCAGATGACGATACAGGTGTTTGTTGGCTGGAGGGACATAAAAAGTCTTCATGGAGTATTGCTGCCAGTTGTGTAGCAGGTGATTTCACCGCTGGTGGCGAAGAATCGGTGGCTTGTTGCACATCTGGAGGTGGAGGAGAAGGAGACAGGAATGCTGCTATGACACTGGGCGATTTTAAAACCGTGGGGCTGAATTTGAGGTCCAAAGTCTGCGTCGCCATGTCCTTCATGGAACGAGATATAGCAAGAATGGTACTGTAAGGTTCAAAATGGTTCAAAGGGCTCTGAGCACTATGGGACTTAACATCTGAGGTCATCAGTCCCCTAGAACTTAGAACTACTTAAACCTAACTAACCTGAGGACATCACACACATCCATGCCCGAGGCAGGATTCGAACCTGCGGCCGTAGCGGTCGTGCGGTTCCAGACTGAAGCGCCTTGAACCGCTCGGCCACGGTACTGTAAGGGCCAGATGGTAAAATTGCAGGGTTTCCAACGAGCCAACAGCTTGCTAGCGACAGAGTAAGGCGCTTTTTCTTTCGCCGAGATCTCTTGGATGGCGTGCTCATCGAGATACACGGGACAATCTCGGGAGGAGGCTGCTTGGTCGCGCCGCGTGGGATTAGCCGCGCGCTCTAAGGCGCTGCAGTCATGGACTGTGCGGCTGGTCCCGGCGGAGGTTCGAGTCCTCCCTCGGGCATGGGTGTGTGTGTGTGTGTGTGTGTGTGTGTGTGTGTGTGTGTGTGTGTGTGTGTGTGTGTGTGTGTGTATGTGTGTGTGTGTGTGTGTGTGTGTGTCCTTAGGATAATTTGGATTAAGTAGTGTGTAAGCTTAGGGGCTGATGACCTTAGCAGTTAAGTCCCATAAGATTTCACACACATTTGAACATTTTTTTTGCTTGGTCGCCATTACAACTGATACAGCGGGGAGAAGAAGCAGGACAATCGCCCTCGTGAGCATCCCTACCACAATTTACACATTTGGCTGCGTGGCGACAGGACATTGGAGTGTGTTGTAACAATTACATTGGTAGCAGCACATCGAGTTTGGAATGTACAGTCGGACTGTGATAACTTCATAGCCTGCTTTGATCTTTGATGGAAGCACTATTCTATCAAACGTGAAAAAAAGAGTGCACGTAGGCACTACAGATTCATCTAACTTTTTCAACACCCAATGGACGGCAATGATCCCTGATCAGAGAGGTAAGTCTGGATTTCTGCCTCAGATCATCGAGCAGCCTAGTGTAAATAACACTATGTGAAGAATTCAGTGTTCGATGAGCCTCTACATGAACAGGATAGCCGTGAAGAAGCGAAGCTGCAAGCGGATTTTGTGCCTGAGAATCACAATTATTCCCCAAAAGCAAAGTGCCACTGTGTAAACGAGAACGAGACTTCACAGGGTCGGTAATTACATCAACATCTTTCTGAATAATAAACGGATTCTCAGCAGCAAAGGACTGAAGGTCTTCAGTATGTGAAACCACGAGGAACCGTGGTGCATCTGTAAGGGTCTTTCAATCGTTAGCCTCATTCTGTTTACGTTTAGTAGACGTAGACTATGACGAAGATGATTGGTTCATTGCGAGAACAATCACCGTGATTGTCAGCATGTCTGATGGCGCGCTCCTTCCAAATGACCCCCCCCCCCCCCCCCACGAGAGCGAACCTGCCGTAAGTGTCTGTTGACGCCTCAGATCACACTTCTGAAACACCTGACAGAGGGACCAATTGACTATTGGGAAGGTAACAGTTCAGGAAGTCACCCTTCCCTGGGCCTGGCCTGTACCAAGGGATACGTGCAAACCCCATCTGTCGACCCAGGGCTGGGAATTAACTTGTTACCCAGTCAGCTGTTACGCATCAGACTCATGGGCTGGCATTCAGGAACCCGCATGGAGGAAGAAGAAAAAGAGGAACTTCTAACGCAAAAGCGGAGGAAGGATAGGAGTAGGGGAACGAATAAAGAGGAAAGAACGAGGACGAGGGACTGTTCTGATTTCAAGCTACTGAAAAATGCAGAACACATTCCCAAAAATATCCCAGACATCTTCCCCAAGGAAGGAGAGAAAGAATAGCAAGAGGATACACATGCAGCACGGAAGGGAAAAGAAGCGCAAAGGCTGTGGCCCCGTGGTAGCCAAGCACCCCCTTGGACGGTTCAACATTAGGGTGTTCTCTAGACCATTGGTTCATAACCTTCCTGATATTTCTGCTCTACTTCAGGAACTACGTAAAAATTGGGAAGACATATTCATGACATATTTAAGCATATGTGATGTCTATGTCTCGATTTTTCCGCCACAGATTCATGGTACACGATACCAAGTATTTGTGTAGGTGATGCACTAAGTGACGAAGACGTTCTTACATTTGTTACAGAAACTGTAAGCCCCCCTCGCTCCAACCGCAATGTCACACAATGAGAGTATTTTTTTAATGTTATTACTGGTAACTTCTGTAATCAGGATTCCAATCTTATGAAATACTGATAATAGTAATGATCGATTAGGAATAATTAAGTTTTATAAATGAAATATAGTTCAACCCTTTTACCCCTCCCCAGGTTGGGAACGACTGCTTCAGATGGTCAGGAAGCCCTTCCTCATGTATCATCATCTAGCAAAAAGCTGTCTCACAGCAAGAACAGGTCACAATCTTGCACATCTTAATGGAAAACACAGCAGGCATTAGTGTGGTTTCATAGGACACGTTTTAGTAGTTTGCATAGAAGGAGAGAAAAAGTGTCATCAATTACTCGGGTGAAAGGCTGCTCCATACAAAGCGACTGTGCCTATAAAAATCATGTAAAATCCAGTCGCTGCTTTTGGGTTTCCTAATTTCTTATACACAAAGAAAATCCAATAAACAGGTTTTGAAAGAGAATAAGCCAAGGAACCTCGATGAAAGTTTTAAAATCTTTTGTGAATTTATTTAGACACAATATATATTAAGAAATATACATCACAGAAAAAATTGGAGATTAGAATAAAGGAAGGCATAGAAGGAAAGTAGAAAATTTACTGGAGTTAACGAAACGTTAACATTGCCAAAGATAGAGAGAATAGCACAAAAACAGATGTGTTTATTATACCGTCCACGTATAAAAAAAGCCAACGAGTTTTTAAGTGCAGCTGCATCAGGAGGACTAAAAAATTTGCTCATTAATGTTAACACCAACCATGTATACATATCCCGTATAGTGACTCGTTCCACATCATTTCAATAAACGGATCATTCAAATGATATATGCAAGACGTAAGTAACTAACTATCTTAGGTTTCTATCCATTCTACATCAATATCAAGGTACGGTTACAGAGTGTCGTGAACTATAGAGTTCCTAGGCCTTCTTTCCACAATGGCGACATTAGCGATCTGCTGAAGCCAAGCAGACTTACTGATTGGAATTATAATCTAAGTCACACGTAGCATGTACCCTTATTTCAAACCGTTAACTGTTTGTATGTGCGGTATGGGCAGCCCACCAATGTGAATGATTGACTGTTGTGAGCACGAGTAAGAATTGTCGTTGCCCTCCGTTTTGAAGGTGCGATATTCCAGGTACTGATCAGTCCCACACTGATGAGACGAATGCCATGGACTAGCGATACGAACAAATATAGATGGCGATACTACCGCGTACATATAGTATAGAAGGCCAGTGTATTAACTGAGCTGTCATTTGTACTGAGGTGAGTCATGTAACATGGTTTCCTACGTTATCATCTCCCCCCATGAACCATAGACCTTGCCGTTGGTGGGGAAGCTTGCGTGCCTCAGCGACACAGATAGCTGTACCGTAGGTGCAACCACAACGGAGGGGTATCTGTTGAGAGGCCAGACAAACGTATGGTTCCGGAAGAGGGGCAGCAGCCTTTTCAGTAGTTGCAGGGGCAACAGTCTGGATGATTGACTGATCTGGCCTTGTAACATTAACCAAAACGGCCTTGCTGTGCTGGTACTGCGAACGGCTGAAAGCAAGGGGAAACTACAGCCGTAATTTTTCCCGAGGGCATGCAGCTCTACTGTATGGATAAATGATGATGGCGTCCTCTTGGATAAAATATTCCGGAGGTAAAATAGTCCCCCATTCGGATTTCCGGGCGGGGACTACTCAGGAGGATGTCGTTATCAGGAGAAAGAAAACTGGCGTTCTACGGATCGGAGCGTGGAATGTCAGATCCCTTAATCAGGCAGGTAGGTTAGAAAATTTAAAAAGGGAAATGGATAGGTTAAAGTTAGATATAGTGGGAATTAGCGAAGTTCGGTAGCAGGAGGCACAAGAGTTTTGGTCAGGTTAATACACGGTTATAAATACAAAATCAAATAGGGGTAATGCAAGAGAAGGGTTAATAATGAATAAAAAAATAGGAGTGCGGGTAAGCTACTACAAACAACATAGTGAACGCATTATTGTGGCCAAGATAGACACGAAGCCCATACCTACAACAGTAGTGCAAGTCTATATGCCAACTAGCTCTGCAGATGACTATGAAATTGATGAAATGTCTGATGAGATAAAAGAAATTATTCAGGTAGTGAATGGAGACGAAAATTTAATAGTCATGGGTGATTGGAATTCGAGAGTAGGAAAAGGGAGAGAAGGAAACACAGTAGGTGAATATGGATTGGGGCTAAGAAATGAAACATGAAGCCGCCTGGTAGAATTTTGCGCAGAGCATAACTTAATCATACCTAACACTTGTTTCAAGAATCATGAAAGAAGCTTGTATATATGGAAGAACCCTGGAGATACTAGAAGATATCAGATAGATTATATAATGGTAAGACAGAGATTTAGGAACCAGGTTTTAAATTGTAAGACATTTCCAGGGGCAGATGTGGACTCTGACCACAATCTATTGGTTATGAACTGCAGGTTAAAACTGAAGAAACTGCAAAAAGGTGGGAATTTCAGGAGATGGGACCTGGATAAACTGAAAGAACCACAGGTTGTACAGAGTTTCAGGAAGAGCATAAAGGAACAATTGACAAGAATGGGGGAAAGAAATACAGTAGAAGAAGAATGGATAGCTTTGAGGGATGAAGTGGTGAAGGCAGCAGAGGATCAAGTACGTAAAAAGACGAGGACTAGTAGAAATCCTTGGGTGACAGAAGAAATACTGAATTTAATTGATGAAAGGAGAAAGTATAAAAATGCAGTAAATGAAGCAGGCAAAAAGGAATACAAACATCTCAAAAATGAGATCGACAGGAAGTGCAAAATGGCTAAGCAGGCATGGCTAGACGACAAATGTAAGGATGTAGAGGCTTACCTCACTAGGGGTAAGATAGATACTGCCTACAGGAAAATTAAAGAGACCTTTGGAGAAAAGAGAACCACTTGTATGAATATCAAGGGCTCAGATGGAAACCCAGTTCTAAGCAAAGAAGGGAAAGCAGAAAGGTGGAAGGAATACATAGAGGGACTATACAAGGGCGATGTTCTTGAGGACAATATTATGGAAATGGAAGAGGATGTAGATGAAGATGAAATGGGAGATATGACACTGCGTGAAGAATTTGAAAGAGCACTGCTAAGTCGAAACAAGGGCCCGGGAGTAGACAACATTCCATTAGAACTACTGTCAGCCTTGGGAGAGCCAGTCCTGACAAAACTATACCATCTTCTGAGCAAAATGTATGAGACAGGCGAAATACCCTCAGACCTCAAGAAGAATATAATAATTCCAATCCCAAAGAAAGCAGGCGTTGACAGATGTGAAAATTACCGAACTGTCAGTTTAATAAGTCACGGATGCAAAATACTAACGCAAATTCTGTACAGACGAATGGAAAAACTGGTAGAATCTGACCTCCGGGAAGATCAGTTTGGATTCCGTAGAAATATGGGAACACGTGAGGCAATACTGACCCTACGAATTATCTTAGAAAATAGATTAAGGAAAGGCAAACCGACGTTTCTAGCATTTGTAGACTTAGAGAAAGCTTTTGACAATGTTGACTGGAATAATCTCTTTCAAATTCTGAAGGTGGCAGGGGTAAAATACAGGGAGCGAAAGGCTAATTACAATTTGTACAGAAACCAGATGGCAGTTATAAGAGTCGAGGGACATGAAAGAGAAGCAGTGGTTGGGAAGGGAGTGAAGCAGGGTTGTAGCCTATCCCCGATGTTATTCAATCTGTATATTGAGCAAGCAGTAAAGGAAAGAAAAGAAAAATTCGGAGTAGGTATTAAAATCCATGGAGAAGAAACAAAAACTTCAAGGTTCGCCGATGACATTGTAGCTCTGTCAGAGACAGCAAAGAACTTGGAAGAGCAGTTGAACGGAATGGATAGTGTCTTGAAAGGATATAAGATGAACATCAACAAAAGCAAAACGAGGATAATGGAATGTAGTCGAATTAAGTCGGGTGATGCTGCGGGAATTAGTTTAGGAAATGAGACACTTAAAGTAGTAAAGGAGTTTTGCTGTTTGGGGAGCAAAGTAACTGATGATGGTCGAAGTAGAGAGGATATAAAATGTAGACTGGCAATGGCAAGGAAAGTGTTTCTGAAGAAGAGGAATTTGTTAACATCAAGTATAGATTTAAGTGTTAGGAAGTCGTTTCTGAAAGTATTTGTATGGAGTGTAGCCATGTATGGAAGTGAAACATGGACGATAAATAGTTTAGACAAGAAGAGAATAGAAGCTTTCGAAATGTGGTGCTACAGAAGAATGCTGAAGATTAGATGGGTGGATCACATAACTAACGAGGAGGTATTGAATATGATTGGGGAGGAGTTTGTGGCACAACTTGACAAGAAGAAGGGATCGGCTGGTGGGACATGTTCTGAGGCATCAATGGATCACCAATTTAGTACAGGAGGGCAGCGTGGAGGGTAAAAATCGTAGAGGGAGAGCAAGAGATGGAAACACTAAGCAGATTCAGAAGGATGTAGGCTGCAGTACGTATTGGGAGATGAAGAAGCTTGCACAGGATAGAGTAGCATGGAGAGCTGCATCAAATGGTTCAAATGGCTCTGAGCACTATGGGACTTAACATCTGAGGTCATCAGTCCCCTAGAACTTAGAACTACTTAAACCTAACTAACCTAAGGACATCACACACATCCATGCCCGAGGCAGGATTCGCGCGGTTCCAGACTGAAGCGCCTAGAACCGCTCGGCCACCACGGCCGGCCATATCTGTGGAGTTTGGTGGCCAGCGGAAGTATTTAAAATCAGAAGAGTGTTCCTGGAACCACTCTGTAGCAAATCTGACCGTGTGCGGTGCCGCATTGTCCTGCTGGAATTGGCCAAGTCCCCCGGAATGCACAATGGACATGAATCGATGCAGGTGATCAGACACTATCCTCACGTACGTGTCAGCTGTTGGACTCACATCTAGGCGTATCCTAGGTCCCGTATCACTCCAGCTGCACACGCCCCACACAATTACAGAGACTCCACTATCTTCAACTGTCCCCTGCCAACAGGCGGGGTCTATGGATTCATGAGGTTGTCTCCATATCCGTACACTTCCATCCGCTCGATACAACTTGAAACGAGACACCTCCGACCAGGTAACTTTTTCTAGTCAAAAGTCCAGTGTCGGTGTTGACGGGCCCAGGCGAGGCGTAAAACTTGTGTCGTGTAGTCATCAATGGTATACAAGTGGGCCTTCGGATCTGAACGCCCATATCGATGATGTTTCGTTGAATGGTTCGCACGCTGACACCTGTTGATGGCCCAGCAATGAAATCTGCAGTAATCTGCGGAAGGGTTGCACTTGTGCCACTTTGAACGATTCTGTTCCGTCATCGTTGGTCCCGTTCTTGCAGGATCTTTTTCCGGCCGCAGTGATGTCGGAGATTTGATGTTTTACCGGATTCCTAGTATTCACGGTGCACTCGTGAAGTGGGCGTTCGGGAAAATCCCCTCATCGCTGCCTCGGAGATGCTGTGTCCCATCGCTCGTGCACCGACTATAGCGCCACGTTCAAACCCACTTAAATCTTGATAACCTGCCACTGTAGCAGCAGTAAGCGATCTAACAACTGCGCCAGACACTTGTTTTCTTATATAGGCGTTGCGACCACAGCACTTTATTCTGCCTGTTTAAATATCTGTATATTTGAAAACGTATTCCTATTCCGGTTTCTTTGTCGCTTCGGTGTAGAACACGGCGGAGCTGTTACACTTTGACTCTAAATGCCCACCGTCGTGCAATTCTAGGACACGCCACTATGTGCTTGATAGAAAATAGTGAATAAATGAGCCAAACAGAGATTTCTACTCCACAAACTGGACAGTGTGTGTCGTATGCCATGTTGTAGCGGAGATTTGCTACTAGATATCAGGCAGGAATTCTGACAGACCTAAAAATTCACGATTGGTACAACAAGAGCAGTACTCATTCCCCATTGTAAGGTAAGGCGACAAACTAGTGTCATGGGGAGACTTCATCGACACGATACCGCCACCTGTCAGAACAGTAATTGTGTTGATTTCCGAAACTCACTCTCAACTGCGTTAGGTTCTTGAAGACTGCGTTTTGCCGCCTATTGTATAATGCAGGAATGGGCGAACTTCTGTGAGCACTCTCCATTTCATCTGGTTAGAAACCTCCCCTAGTAGCCAGAAACGGTGAAATTTAGTTCGTTATATACCCCAGTGTAACCATCGTTTTATCACGCGAACCAATGTTATTTTGTTCGTGGCCGAATGTTTTCTGTTGCTGCGCAGCGCTTCTATAGCAACGACAAATCAGATCGTTTAAGAAACCGATAACGCGGTAACGATTGCCTTCGAACCTCTGGCGACAACACTCAGCACTTCAGTTATTTGGTGCCCCCTTGTATGGAAGGTAGCAAGTTCAACGAAGAGTAGGCAAGACTTCTGTTTTACGCCTTGATGAGAAAACAATGTGCTCATTTTGCAATGAAGAAACCGCAGTTTTCAAAGCTCATAACCGTAAACGGCATGTCAAGATGTAATATTGTACATACAGCAGTGACATTTATGAAAATGAGACGACAGGTTTCTCCACCGACTGAAAAGAGGAATCGCATTGCAATGTTCCGCTGCGAAACGATTTCTGAGGGTCTTCTGTCTGTAGAGGTGAAGCGCACGGTCCGATTCCATTAGTCTGCTTTGTCCCTTGACGTCGTGTATGACATCATGAGTTCGCGTTGCAAAGGATGTTAGTGGCCCGTTACTAATGTTATTTGTGGTTGTCTTACTGACTAGTCTAATCTAAGATACTTTTGTCTACTTCAAATACGTCGTCATGTAGAACGCTGTGATAACCGTGGAGCCTGAGAGCAAAGCTTAAATTGTTGATAGAGAAACTAGTAGCGACTATATTTTTGTTTTCCCACAAATACTTGGTTGTTTCGTTCTGTTAAAAAAAAATGTTCAAATGTGTGTGAAATCTTATGGGACTTTACTGCTAAGGTCATCAGTCCTTAAGCTTACACACTACTTAACCTAAATTATCGTAAGGACAAACACACACACCCATGCCGGACGGAGGACTCGAACCTCCGCCGGGACCAGCCGCACAGTCCATGACTGCAGCGCCTTAAACCGCTCGGCTAATCCCACGCGGCGTTTAGTTAGGTATTTGGTACGATTTTCGGGGGTAAGCTTACGCACGAATTGAGTACAACTTACACTGTTGCCAGTGAAACTACTAATGATTATAATTACAATACTGCTTCTTACAACTGTTTGGCTGTTTTTGTAATGTGGCACTTTTCTTGAGGGTGAGGTTAGGCATAAACCTATGTGCGTAGCTCAAACGGTCGTGAAAGAGTAATGATGTTACTTATAGGTCAATCGAAATATTCGATTCCAATTGCGTGTTTTTTGTATTTTTTGGTGTGGTTTATCCTGGAGGAATACGTGCTTGTCTTGCAATTATGTTAGTCTTATTGTCGTATTTTTCATTTTTCCCCGCCCAAAACCTCCAAATTCCTGCGGTTACCCGTTAGTTTCGATTCATTATGTGACTACAATATTTCGCGCATTTTTGTGTTTGTTTGCGGCCGTAATTTTCTACTTTCTGGTCTCCATGGTGAGACATGAAATGACCTGTTATTAAATGTTGACTGTGTGTGTCTCAGCAACTCGTGTAAACTATGCCCTTTAGTCGAAATATGACGTCATGGGCCAAGGCAGACGGGTGGAATCGGAGCTTCCCCTCTAATCCCGTCTGCCGTCTTCCGTTTCTGTGCCAGTCTGGTCACTGTCCCACTGAGTAGATGATTTCGATTAGCTTGCTAACATTACGTAACACCAAGACTTCTAAGGATTTTTACTAAAATCCGTTGGCAGAATTTTATTTTCGAGTTCATTTGAGGGTGAGTTGATTTGGTCAACACGCCTTTACTTTCCCTTAAATCTGTGATGAAACACTGATTTCTAACACAGCTATTGAACGACGCGGGTCTTTTCTATTCCTCGCAAACTTGGTCGACACATACTTGTCTAAAATATATTGTTCAATGCTTTTCTGAATTGAGCCCGTTTATGATCTACATCATCGTCCTCGGAGCTGAATACTGTCCACTGTCAGTTGCAAAGCAACACAATTTTCTAAACTTGTTTTTAATATTTCTGTAGCCACGCCAAATGTCCCCAGCTGATCTTTTCGTCCCCTCTGCCCCTTGTGAAGCCCACTGTCCAACTCCACACAGTCAATTTTTTTAGTTATTCTGAGAGCCTTTAGTGAGAAAGATTCTATCTTTCCTCCTTTAGTATCCAGTTGCCTCCGTGGATGGAATATTTAGTTCAGATGCTGGGTAACGTTTGAATACCGGCCAACAGTACAACCAATACTGAAAAGCTCGCTAACTGCTGATCTCCTGTTTCTCTTTCCCCATTTTGTAGTCTTTGCAGTTGCGCTGGATCGTTTCTACGAACCGTTCTGAAGCGAAATTTGCTCTCCTGTTGATCGTTTTGCCGATACTGTTGCTGCAGCAAGTTATCGCCGACGATTGCACAACGACAATCTGCGTTGGATTTCTGAAAATCCTCCTCAGTTTCATACAGAAAGTCTTCATGTTGTGAAAACAGGAGTGCGGCTGCACTTCCAGTGGAAACCACAGCTTTTTATAATTGTGTTGACAATATACTGCAACGATTTTTCGGAGAATTATCAACTAACGGAAAGACATACCGGTATTTAATGCAAAACAACTGTAATCTGTCCGGTGTTTTGGCGATTTTTGTATTAATTTGCTTGCCCTGTTTGTTGTCGTACTGATTCGACGTCGCGCTGCTTGAAGATAGTATTCCCGAACGAACGTACTCCCGAAGTACACTCGCCACTGTAGTAACTTCCAGAACGGTGTGTGTGTGTGTGTGTGTGTGTGTGTGTGTTACACGCATCTACTCAATCTGCTACTGCTACTCTTCAATATAATTGACTCAATAAACGTACTGTGACGAAAAGGAATATTGGAACTAAACAGCTGATGATTAACACTGGGATTCTGTATCTTGAGTTCGTGAAAATGACCCTCTAAAATCCAGTTAAGTTTCACGAACACACGCTATTCACACGTTCACTCTGATCAGTCACTGCCATTCAACACCAAGTTCGATCGCCGTAAAGAACAATATACGGATTAATGTTGCACAATATTAGCCATATAATACGTATTTTCTTCACAGTGGACACCACAGCGACGAATCCACCACGAGAAGCTAGAATTTTCCCTCTTCTGTTGTATATATCGCATATATTTACGACTAGTCTCCGCTTTTAGAGCATTTTCAAGTTACTTTCTGCAGTAGTAAAGTATGTAAACCAAAACGAATGGAAAACGTAAATTTAAAAACGCTGCCATTTCACTGTATATGGCACATTTTTCTGCTACAGAAAATCATTGCGATCAGAGTAAGATGCGGGTAAAAAAAATCTACATAAGGTGGCACTTCCGGATGGGCGGTACCGACGTCTCGTATCAGCCGCCCAATAGAAAAGTGATTTCCTCCCACACATGCCGTGGCCCCTCTCCCCGTGGTGAATCAGACTTGTGTGTTAACTGCACATGTTGAGCGCAGGTGGCTGTAATGTGTGGGTGTTCGTGTACAGTGTGTGCTGCTTTCTGTTTTGACGCCGGAGCCGACACAGAGACTATTCCTCTGAAGTAGGACGCTGTGGGCAGTCCAGCGTAACGCACCCATTCGACGGACGGATCAACATTAACAGTGTCACGTTCCCTCACTCCACGAGCCACTTCTGAGATTCAAATAACTTACGGGTTTGCTGCCGGGTGACGTCGTCGAACACCGCCGATATTTCGACAGGAGCACACCCTGCCATTCTCAAGGCACACACGGAAAGAAGAAAAAAATGAGCAAGCAAATTTAACACCTCGGTTCACAGAGGAGAAACAAGGAAGACACCACACACAGAACAAGTATCAACACAACCAAAGATAACCAACATCAAAGATATCGATAGTTACTATTAATCAACAGGTGAGGTAGCACTAATTCTGTCCCTCTGTTTTTTGATGAGAGACAGAACCGGATTCCAAGCAACATTTAAACAAAATCCACCATCTCTGTTAATAAGGTTGCTTGATAGTCTGATTTCAACAGCTTCCTTAATAACACTATCCCAATAGCTGGACGTGCAAGCCAGAATCTCCGTGTTGTTGTATTCCATAGGATGACCGGTGTCAAGGCAATGTTCTGCAATAGCGGATTTGCTCGGCTGTTGTAAGCGTGTGTGCCGCTTATGTTCAATACATCGGTCTTCCACAGTCCTGATTGACATTTCACAACTGCAAGGAATACGATAGACCCCAGCCTTACGCAAACCAAGATCGTCTTTTACGGACGCCAACAGGGCCTTAATCTTAGAAGATGGTCGAAAAATACTGCTGCTTGGAATCCGGCTCTGTCTCTCATCAGAAAACAGAGGGACAGAATTAGTGCTACCTCACCTGTTGATTAATAGTAACTATCGATATTTCTGATGTTGGTTATCTTCGGTTGTGTTGACACTTGTTCTGTGTGTGGTGTCTTCCTTGTTTCTCCTCTGTGAACCGAGGTATTAAATTTGCTTTCTCATTTTTACTTCCTTGCGTTTGTGCCTTGAGAATGGCAGGGTGCGCTCCTGTCGAAATGTCGGCGGTGTTCGACGACGTCACCCGGCAGCAAACCCGTAAGTTATTTGAACATTCGATTCGTTTGCAATTCAATGCAGAACACGAAGTCTGCTTATCAGCACGTTTACGCCACTACCTCTTCATCTGCCCGCCAAATTTCTTCTACGCCCAGAAACCGCCTCAGAGTCGACGCCCACGACACAGGCGCATGCTGGCCGCCTCGGCTGGTACACAGACCTATTGGATGATGGCGTCACAAGAAATGAAATCGTTCACTCTCGAATGATTTTACATTACAAGTCATCGTCTCTGTTAAATATTCGCCAAATCCCAGCTACAACAGAGGCAATCTTTAATGAGAGTGTGATCACGTGATATATATACAGGGTGTTTCAAAAATGACCGGTATATTTGAAACGGCAATAAAAACTAAACGAGCAGCGATAGAAATACACCGTTTGTTGCAATATGCTTGGGACAACAGTACATTTTCAGGCAGACAAACTTTCGAAATTACAGTAGTTACAATTTTCAACAACAGATGGCGCTGCGGTCTGGGAAACTCTATAGTACGATATCCACCATGCGTAGCAATAATATGGCGTAGTCTCTGAATGGAATTACCCGAAACCTTTGACAACGTGTCTGGTGGAATGGCTTCACATGCAGATGAAATGTACTGCTTCAGCTGTTCAATTGTTTCTGGATTCTGGCGGTACACCTGGTCTTTCAAGTGTCCCCACAGAAAGAAGTCACAGGGGTTCATGTCTGGCGAATAGGGAGGCCAATCCACGCCGCCTCCTGTATGTTTCGGATAGCCCAAAGCAATCACACGATCATCGAAATATTCATTCAGGAAATTAAAGACGTCGGCCGTGCGATGTGGCCGGGCACCATCTTGCATAAACCACGAGGTGTTCGCAGTGTCGTCTAAGGCAGTTTGTACCGCCACAAATTCACGAAGAATGTCCAGATAGCGTGATGCAGTAATCGTTTCGGATCTGAAAAATGGGCCAATGATTCCTTTGGAAGAAATGGCGGCCCAGACCAGTACTTTTTGAGGATGCAGGGACGATGGGACTGCAACATGGGGCTTTTCGGTTCCCCATATGCGCCAGTTCTGTTTATTGACGAAGCCGTCCAGGTAAAAATAAGCTTCGTCAGTAAACCAAATGCTGCCCACATGCATATCGCCGTCATCAATCCTGTGCACTATATCGTTAGCGAATGTCTCTCGTGCAGCAATGGTAGCGGCGCTGAGAGGTTGCCGCGTTTGAATTCTGTATGGATAGAGGTGTAAACTCTGGCGCATGAGACGATACGTGGACGTTGGCGTCATTTGGACCGCAGCTGCAACATGGCGAACGGAAACCCGAGGCCGCTGTTGGATCACCTGCTGCACTAGCTGCACGTTGCCCTCTGTGGTTGCCGTACGCGGTCGCCCTACCTTTCCAGCATGTTCATCCGTCACGTTCCCAGTCCGTTGAAATTTTTCAAACAGATCCTCTATTGTATCTCTTTTCGGTCCTTTGGTTACATTAAACCTCCGTTGAAAACTTCGTCTTGTTGCAACAACACTGTGTTCTAGGCGGTGGAATTCCAACACCAGAAAAATCCTCTGTTCTAAGGAATAAACCATGTTGTCTACAGCACACTTGCACGTTGTGAACAGCACACGCTTACAGCAGAAAGACGAGGTACAGAATGGCGCACCCACAGACTGCGTTGTCTTCTATATCTTTCACATCACTTGCAGCGCCATCTGTTGTTGAAAATTGTAACTACTGTAATTTCGAAAGTTTGTCCGCCTGAAAATGTACTGTTGTCCCAAGCATATTGCAACAAACGGTGTATTTCTATCGCTGCTCGTTTAGTTTTTATTGCCGTTTCAAATATACCGGACATTTTTGAAACACCCTATATATATATATATATATATATATATATATATATATATATATATATATATATGGGAAATTTTCTGAAGCTAGCTTGCGAATTTTTTTCTTAACATCACTCACTCACTGCCTAACACAAGATGAGATGATGGTACAAAATGAGTGCTGTAAGAGAGAGGAGTGTTAGTTCAAAAATGGTACTTACCAGACGTCCTGGCGTGAAACTTGCGACGCTGTCTTCTTCCACTGCTACCATCTCATCGAACGCATCACCCGCAGGTAGTGTTTACTGAGGCTTTAGTGTGATCGCCGATTACAAAAATAGTGCTGTTCTTATTTGTTCAGCTGCTGACTTGTGTTTTTTTTTAATTATCTTATCAGCCGGTCTGAGCGAGAAGCAACACGGAAAGCGACACCTTCGACCCTTTTCACACAAGGTGTTAGTCACACAAGCATACGTTAGGACGTCCCCGCCAGGTTACACGTTTGTGGCTTATGCACGACTGCTACACTGCCTGGTTTTCCCGCCGTGCGGACACACACACACACACACACACACACACACACACAAAGCCAGCCTGAAGGCGCACAGGGCGCTGCGGCCGACCAGTAATGGACACTCACACTCGAGGCGGGAGTTACCAGCCAGCGTTCACTCAATCCAGCTGACATAGCCCACACAACACCCACATTGTACGTGCAAGCCCCAGTTGTCAGCCACTGATACTCGACACGTGACAAAATTAGGCAGCTCAGAATCTCACAGACACAATGCGGGACGAAATATTGCACCACTACAAAGGAACAAGATGAAAAACCACTGGGACGTCGCCACACCTGAGATAAAACCTCCAACGATGTCGTCGCAGTATTCAGCAGTTCAGAGACTGGTTAGCTGGCAACCCTGCGGTGCAAGTATGTCCACCTACTCCCAGTCTACGAGGGTAATCCCAAAAGTAAGGTCTCCTATTTTTTATAAGTACATAGACCTGTTTATTTCTACAATGGCTTACATCAGTTTACAGCTTGCACATTTAGCTATTTTTCGACATAATCGCCATTTCTGACGATGCATTTTTGTAGACGCTATGGCAGTTTTTGAATGCCCACGTCATACCAGCTCGCCGCCATGCTGTTCAGAAAGTTACGAACCTGTTCTTTCACCTCGTCGTCGGAGCTGAATCGGTGTGGCCACAATTAACGCTGACAGGTACTGTGAGACTCTTCAAAAAACTCAAATGGGCAATTCAGAACCGGAGAAGAGGAATGTTGAGCAAGGGCGTACACATTCTCCATGACCACGCTCGCCCACACATCGCTCGGCAAACCGTTGCTCTCCTGCAACACTTTCATTGGAACATAATAACCCACCCACCCTATAGTCCTGACTTGGCGCCCAGTGACTATCACCTGTTCCCTAGGTTAAAAGAACATTTGGCCGGAAAGCGATTCAGCTCCGACGACGAGGTTAAAGAAGAGGTTCATAACTTTCTGAACAGCATGGCGGCGAGCTGGTATGACATGGGCATACAAAAACTGCCACAGCATCTACAAAAATGCATCGACAGAAATGGTGATTATGTCGAAAAATACCTAAATGTTCAAGCTGTAAATTGATGTAAACCATTGTAGAAATAACACCTCTGTATACTTATAAAAAAATAGGAGACCATACTTTTGGGATTACCCTCGTACGTCCACTTCAACATGCTTATCGTACTCCAGGCTTGGTCTCCGACTACAATTCTTAGCACGCCCCCGTCCACTTTCCTTCCCTCATTTACCAAATTAACTGTTCCATCACGCATATCGATATACCCTATCAGCCTACCCATTCTTTTACACAACTTGTACTACAAAGATTTTTTTTTCTCTCCAGTTCGATCCACTATCACTTCATTAATCATTCTATCTACCTACCCAACCTTCGGTATCTTTCGGAAGCACCACACTGCGTGACTGATTTGAGTTCTTAATGGTTGTATTGTACTGTATTGTATTGTATGTTAACGGGGGGCCTAGAAACGATGGAGTGTCTCCGTCCCCGCCGTAGCCGCGGTTGTCCACAACCCCACGACGACTACCGCAGTCCACTTCACCCCTCCGCCGCCCCACATCGAACCACTCTTTCAGGGTTATTATGCGGTTCGGCCTCCTCCATCTACCTCTGTCCACTCCTCCATATCTCTGATTCTGAGCCTTGTTCATTATTATTGCGAATTAAGACACCGTAGAAGTATTCAAATCGTAAGTTCACAAGCCATACGTGCAACTTTTTTGTTTTCTGTGAAAACCGACTGCAAACAGGGCGTCGTTGTGTTCACTATCTTGGTTCAAAAATATATACACTATGTGATCAAAAGTATCCGGACACCTGGCTGAAAATGACTTACAAGTTCGTGGAACGCTCCATTGGTAATGCTGGAATTCAATATGGTGTTGACCCACTCTTAGCCTTGATGACAGCTTACACACTCGCAGGCATACGTTCAATCAGGTACTGGAAGGTTTCTTGGCGAGTGGCAGCCCATTCTTCACGGAGTGCTGCACTGAGGACAGGTGTCGATGTCGGTCGGTGAGGCCTGGCACGAAGTCGGCGTTCCAAAACATCCCAAAGGTGTCCTATAGGATTCAGGTCAGGACTCTGTGCAGGCCAGTCCATTACAGGGATGTTATTGTCGTGTAACCACTCCGCCATAGGCCGTGCATTATGAACAGGTGCTCGATCGTGTTGAAAGATGCAATCGCCATCCCCGAATAGCTCTTCAACAGTGGGAAGCAAGAAGGTGCTTAACACATCAATGTAGACCTGTGCTGTGATGGTGCTACGCGAAACAATAAGGGGTGAGAGCCCCCTCCATGAAAAGCACGACCACACAGTAACACCACCGCCTCCGAATTTTACTGTTGGCACTACACACGCTGACAGATGACGTTCACCGGGCATTCGCCATACCCACACCATGCCATCGGATCGCCACATTGCGTACCGTGATTCGTCACACCACGCAACGTTTTTCCACTGTTCAATCGTCCAATGTTTACGCTCCTTACACCAAGCGAGGCGTCGTTTGGTATTTACCGGCGTGATGTGTAGCTTATGAGCAGCCGCTCGGCCATGAAGTCCAAGTTTTCTCACCTCCCTCCTAACTGTCATAGTACTTTCAGTGGATCCTGATACAGTTTGGAATTCCTGTGTGATGGTCTGGTTAGATGACTGCCTATCACAAATGGCTCTGAGCACTATGGGACTTAACCTCTAAGGTCATCAGTCCCTTAGAACTTAGAACTACTTAAACCTAACTAACCTAAGAACATCACGCACATCCATGTCCGAGGCAGGATTCGAACCTGCGACCGTAGCGGTCGCGCGGTTCCAGACTGTAGCCCCTAGAACCGCTCGACCACATCGGCCGGCTGCCTATCACACATTACGGCTCTGTGCAACTGTTGGCGGTCTCTGTCAGTCAACAGACGTGGTCGGCCCGTACTCTTTTGTGCTATACGTGTCCCTTCACTTTTCCACTCCACTACCATATCGGAAACAGTGGACCTAGGGATGTTTAGGAGTGTGGAAATCTGGCGTACAGACGTATGACACAAATGACACCCAATCACCTGACCACGTTCGAAGTCCGTGAGTTCCGCGGAGCGTCCCATTCTGCTCTCTCACGAAGTCTAATGACTACTGATACGGAGTACCTGGCAGTAGATGACAGCACAATGCACCTAGTATGAAAATCGTATGTTTTGGGGGTGTTCGGATACTTTGATCAGATAGTGTATAATGAAGGAAAATATGTGTGGGAGAAACAATTTTTCGAATGGTTTAAATGGCCTAGTATCGTACATAGAACTGTTTGCGAGAAAATGAGCAACATCTCACATATTCATAGCTTCTTCGTAGTCTGTTTTAGCACAAAACCTTACAGTGTTGCTGAAATATATATATATATATATATATATATAGCCTATGGCGATATGGATGTTTATAAGTGTCGTGTACAAAACTGAAGTACGTTGAACTAAAATGCTAATAACGTTTCCCTACATATCTCTACATTCAATCGCTTATTACAATAGCGAGTAAAAATTCTATGTGAATCGGTCACTAACTTTTAGAGATTTTTGGTAACAACGTTTTCCCTGTCTATATTAAACATGTATTTATATAAGATGGCGCTCGAGTAGATATATAAAAACATGTGCGTATTCGAATGCGGTGTTATGTCAAAAATTGGAAGCAATCGAAGAACAACTTTTGGCGATTTAAGACTTTGAACAAATGAACATTTACATTTTTATTTATAAATATATGTGAGTTATTGGGATGACTTCTGATTTTATTTTAAAATGAACTACGCTGTAATTTGTGGCTGTCGCTATGGGCACAGTACGAGAATTCCAATTGCTAGCGTGTTTTGGGATTTAAAAGAATTTTTTTTAACTTTTGTTTTTGGTCATGTTTCACTGTCCTCATTCTTTAGCGAACTTTAACATAGCTGCATATTGGGAACTGTTTAAGTACTTGTGGATTTCTTACGTTAATGACTTCTATTAATTATAATAATATTTCATGTGAGGTAAACGAAAAATAGAAGGATTACGTACATCGAGTGTAGGAATATAAGCACAGTATACTAGAATAGTTTCATTTCCACAAAATGATTACTCTGCACTCCGGCTACACTGATTGTAGTTAACCTTCAGGAAACTTGTACAGCATTATTTTCCCGTGAGAACTGCAAGAGAAATGTCTCACTATTCGCTGAGGCTACAATAAGTCATGCGATAGCGATATGCACATATGCCGGTGGTGTTACTATCGCGTTCACAACGTATACATTGGCGGAGGTGTCATTTGCACTCAGATGATTCATGTGAAAAGGTTTCCGACGTGATTAACAGACTTTCAACGTGGAATGGTAATTCGAGGTACAGGCATGGGACATTCCATTTCGGAAATGGTTAGTGAATTCACTATTCCGAGATCCATAGTGTCAAGAGAGTGCGGAGAATGCCAAATTTCAGGCATTACCTCTCACCACGGACAACACAGTGGTCGACGGCCTTCACTTAACTACCGAGAGCAGCGGCGTTGTCAGTGCTAACATACGAGCAACTCTGCTTGAAGTTAACCGCAGAAATCAAAGTGGAACGTACGACGAACACATCCGTTAGGACAGTGCGGCGAAATTTGGCGTTTATGGGCAGTGGGTGCAGACGACGGGAGCGAGTGCCTTTGCTAACAGCACGACATCGTCTGCAGCATCTCTCCTGGGCTCGTGACCTTATCAGTTGGATCCTAGACACCAGGATGGTCGCTATTTGGTCAGATGAGTCCCGATTTCAGTTAGTTGGAAGAGCCGATGATGGGGTTCGAGTGAGGCGCAGACTCCACGAATCCATGGACCCAAGTTGCCATCAAGGCCCTCAAGGCCCTGTGCAAGCTGGTGCTGGCTCAATAATGGACGGGCTGTTTTTACACGGAATGGGTGGAACCGAATCGATCACTAACTGGAAATGGTTATGTTCGGCTACTTTGAGACCATTTGCAGCCATTCACGTACTTCATGTTCCCAAACATGGACGGCAACGCGACATGTCACCGGGCTACAATTGTTCGCGACTGGTTTCCAAAAACATTCTGGACAACTCGAGTGAATGATTTAGCCAGTGAGATCGCCCGACGTGAAACCCATCGGACATTTATGGACCGTAATCGAGAGGTTAGTTCGTGCACATAATCGTGCACCGGCAAAACTTTCTCAGTTATGGACGGCTATAGAGTCAGCACTGGCTCATTATATCTGCAGGTGACATCCAACGACTTGCTCAGTCCACGCTGCGACGAGTTGCTGCACTAGCCAGGCAAAAGGAGATCCGACGCGATATTTGGAGGTATCCAATGACTTTTGTCAGCTCAGTGTAAAATCACGCCTGCCTCCACAAAAACTGTTTGCTTTTAATAGGAATACATTTTCCATTTTTTGAAATTTCTTTCTTGCCCTGATACTCCAAAAATTAGCATATGCTCATATTTTAAAAATTTAAGTTAACTTATACATTTAGAAACAAAATGAAAAGGAAGGAGAAATATACTGTATCTTAGAATCTTCCACAGTTGTAACGACAAGAAGTGTATAAAACATACACGAATTTCGTTCTACATAGCCTAACTCACTTTTTAGCTCATTATAACTTTTCAAATTAGAGACCCTACAAACCTAGTCATCATGGCGTCAAATTCGCTGTCTACCTCTGTCTTATTTACAACAACATACATGCAATGTTCAGAAAAAAGATCAGCGTTCGCGTTCTAAATTAGAAACTGACTTGCGGGCAAGGAAAGATGAGCATGCGTTTCCGTAATAATAATAATAATAATAATAATAATAAAGAAAAGTGGCATCGCGGGCGTTGGAAGCGACTTATTCGGCATGCCACGAGCACAGCCACGGCACGTCGCCAGAACCAAGCTGTCTGCGATAAGCGGCCGTACTGCAGCTCAGAAGCCAGCCACACAGCCCCTAGCCAGCTGCTGCCAAAATGCCAAGAATCCCAGCAGCGCAAACGAGCTTCTATAATGACTATCATCCACTTCTAAATCATAGACAAAGTCGGCAGCTGCATGCCTTTCTGAGTCACTGCTCTAGAGACTACGAGCTCTCTCTAACTAGATTTAAGGAAGTCCAGCGCTATGTACAAACATCTCCAGAAACAGTATAAATTCAAGACAGAAAATGAAAGATCTTTTAAAGATGCATCATCTACTCTAAAATGTATCACACACTGGGATGCAACAGAAGAATTGTACAAAAGATGTAGTACCAAGTAGTATGGTCGACAATATGACAACTTATCGAAAATCTCTAACCCTTGCCCTACTGATTTCGCGGAGATCTGTGTACTGAAGGCCCTATAAATTTCTTTATAAAGCGAATGTTTGGCTCATATTTCCAGCGTTTACATTGGTAAATATTTTCGCAGAATTTGCCTATCTTCTCGTGCCAAGTAGAGTACGGACAGTCAGGATTCACCTCTCTTCTTACGAGCTGCCACAGTTTTAAAGCACTTCTCTCTCTCTCTCTCTCTCTCTCTCTCTCTCTCTCTCTCTCTCTCTCTCTCTCTCGCTCTCTCTCTCTCTTTTTTTTTTTTTAAAAAAAAAAGAAGACTGAATGGCTTGGTACGTCTTCATTGATCCCTAACTTCTGTAGTGACAGTATTCTTTGTGGCTTCAGTCAGACTCTGCTTTGTGACACGTTCGCTGAGATCTCAAATTACATTATAAAGCCCCCCCCCCTCTCTCCCTTTTCCTCCCTTCCTCCCAGAAATAATATTATAATATTTCCCTTCATTCGATTACTATACTGATCGTCATTCCCACCTTATGTGGACACTCCCGTTCATCGCCGCCAAGAGCTTCAGACTTTATATAATTGCTACTCGCATCCTTTAAACCAAATTTCCTGTGAGTCAATTTAAATTGCCTTTTATTTTTTCTTCCTAATCTGCTGCAGGCCTTTTTATTTATTTATTTTTTTCAAGCGCCGCAGCCGAGTGATGCAAAGCCGACTGCTAACCCAGGCAGAACATTAGCTACTGATTTCCTTTTTTGTCCTTTCATACTCTTCACATCTATGTGGGATGCACACAGTCACGTTACATTTAAAGCGCACTGATTATCAGACGCGGAACACACAACCTTATGATGAGGATCGGCTAGCATTTCGTCACAGACAGATTTTTCTTACTCCTCACGGTACGTTTATAAGCGTTTTATGACTTTCTTTATTATTCACATTTCTTCCCTAAAGAAAATGCTGAAAAATAAAGTTTCCCTCTCCTAAGTTACCAATTTCCTGTTTTCCTACTCTTCTCAGTTAATATTGTCAAACGTATATCAATATTTCAATGCGTTTTATCGAAGAAAGCCTTTTTCCGCTCCGTTTTCCCGTTTCAGTCTACATCAGACATGTGTGTTCCTCTAAACTGAAACATTTATTATTTATCTCATTCACTAGCGTCTAATACCACTTCCTTTTTACTTGAAGCTTTCTTCAAAGTAGGTACATCTGTCATCTATTCCACGATATAATAAGTTGTCACAACCGAAAATTTCTACCACACTGCCACTCGAATCCGGATTTCCTGCTATTCGTGAACAGCCGCCTTCGCCTTTAAGCCCGGCTTCCTCTTACGATGTCCCAATACTGCTTCCAGATTATCACCCACTTAACAGGAAAGATGATTGTTGTAAATAAGTGTATAGCATTTGCGTAATGTTTTGACTAAATTTCTCTCTATATATGCATGAAGCATGTACCAAGTCAATTTAAATATTTTCGTTGCCAGCACTGTAAACGACCACATTTTTTGCGTATAATTATAATCTCTCTCGCTTGACGGGAAGAAATGACATAAAAAGGTCAGATATTTCTGCAGTTGTATGCCGTAGTTTGAGATTTGTAGCTCACATGGGCATATGAAAATTACATTACTGTGGAAGTTAAATGACTATTGCGTAGCAGATGTTCAAGCTAAAATGAATTAACTTTTCTTATGCAGTAGTTGAAGTCACCCATTGAGCTAGTCCGATTGTGGAAAGTTTCAGACTTAATTCTACAGGAAACACCAGTAGCAACAATCATCCCCTGAATAACACCACCAGTGAGTAACAGATTTACAATTTATCAAAGTGGGCATCACTACTTTCAATTTTACGAGAAACGAAAAATACCTGTAAAGTTCATACGCCAACGGAAATACGATCCCTTTTAAAAGGGCCTATCACAGGATACATACCAAAATAATTAGATTCGCCTAAAAGGAAATAATGGCGTCAATTGCGATGAAAAACATTTCAGAGAATTTAACTGATGAGTTTTAGATGCCTTGTGGCAGAGTAAGCCAAAGTTCTCAAGCATATCCGTTTCCGCGGTGGAGCTATCCCCACGTAAGCCGTGGGAGTACCTACGACGGTAGAAGTGTCTGCAAGTCATAGATGGAAACATCGGCAACAATGGAAGAGTAAGTCAGGCCCGCGAGGTGATAGGATGGAGTAATGATGAAGGCGGGTGATCGTGAAAGGCAGGGTCTACGGGTTCGATTCTGTGTGTGGCACAAATTTTCCTTCGTCACTACGTCTGCATTGCACTGCAGTGCCACGTGGCTTTTTCCCCAGAGATATTTCACGCTATGGCATTTTCAATGACTTTATCCCTGTTACCAGCATTCGTTTCATTTTTGCTCTGCTTTTCATTCAATTTTGCACTCTTAAGATTCCAGCCACCCTTAAATGCATAGTGAGAGTCAGTTCTGTAAAGGTCGTAAGCCCTCTCCCCATATTATTCCACCTGTACTATAAACACGCAGACTTCAAATTATTTCGCGAGGATTGTTTTGCAAGAGTTCTATTACGCCCTGAGTAAAGATACACTTCATCCCTCTGCAACGAGTGAAGACAAACAGACGGCAAGTCAAAAACAGCAGTCCACTTAAGGCAGTGGAAATACAAGACTTCATCGTTGATAGATCATCGTGTCCGACTGGATACTACTAGCTGCTGGTTTGTTCGGACAGTGGCCTGTCCCACAGTAGTTCATATGTACTGTCCCTGCACCAACCGCCATGCTCTACGCGTCTCTCACATATATCGATAGGAAAAATTTACAAACTTCTCTCGTTCAAAAATATTAGCACTTGGTCAGATAATATATTATCATTAGTTTTTGCTACTAAAAACTCCTTTAGTCAGGTCATAAGTAAACGAAATTTGAGCAGATAGCCATTCAGTCCCCTTATGTATTTTTCTACTATCAGCTGACATACATAATGAGCCAAGTGTCACATTTCTAACAGGGCGTAATGTTGTATAACTCGGTAAACTACATTTAAGATCGAAAGAAAAGTAACTATGTGAAGTATTTACACAAGGCACAGCTAAAGTACAAGAAACTCTGAGAAGGGAAGAACGTCGTCATAAACCCATATACCACGAAAGATATATTTACACAGCACACGACACGGACAGACAAGGAAAGCTAATTACAATTCTGCCTATGTCGTCCATCTACCTACAACACAACACACACGCAGAAAGACCGAGCGCAAGGGCTGCCCTCGGAACCAGGTCGACGGTTAGAAGTTGCCCGACAATCCCAACCAATTTTGCCCACCGGGAAGAACGCGTCCTGTGCTCCGTTACTGCGGAGCCACAGCGACCGAACCAGACCGGGGCAGGCGAGAGCAAACCAAACCATAACAGACCAAAGCTAAGCCAAACCATCCAACCAACCAACCAGTTAACCAACCAGGCAATGTACAGGCGGGCGGGCTCGCAGCGGCGGCGGTACCTTGGCGGGCTGCTCGAACACGGATCGCACAGAGGCGAAGGAGCGCGACACGGGCAGGAGGCGGTGCCCGGCTAGCCGCGGGGGCGGTTGCGGGGGCGGGCCCAGCCGCGGCTCCGACGCGGAGCGCAGCCGCGACGACGCCTCCAGGCGCGCCGACATGGGCCGCTGCGGCGCCCGCTGACGTCACGGCGCGGCACGGCGCGGCTACAACACGACACTCGCCTGTCACAACAAGTCACATTACAAATCCATCTCCACCAACACTGAAGCCAAATTAACGACCTCACCACCACTCCCCGAGACAAGGAAGTCAATGTCAGTGTAAGCACTGGAAAATCTAACGCTACTTCAAATGTTCCCATCTTCACTAACGTCGAAGAGCTTTCAGTGACATTCATTCGTGTGTTCCAGTTGAGGTCCTACTCTATCTAATACTGCTGACGTCAATGAAGGGAACATGAACTGGGGCACTAGGATCGGTCGGCTTGATGTACACTTCAAATAATTTGTAGACTCATCGCCAGCCTCATTTTTACCCGTAATGTGTGACTCCAGCCCATAACAGTAATTTTCTGGACAGCTTGTATTACATAAATGCAACGTACTCTAACTAGAGAAGTCTTAGTATTATTTGTACTTTCTGTTAATCGAATACTTCTTAATTTAATTATTTATTGCTGTATAAACGATCTTACGATCTAATGATAGAGCAAGTAGTGTCACCATCGTGATCCCACAGTACTGCAGTAACTTCATACCGACTTCCGGGAACATAGTAATCGCCGTTAATTAATTTTAATTAGTATGGCTGCCACTCTAGGGAGAACGGTTTACAAGAAGGTAGTCACTGCAAACCAGTTCCACTTCTGCGAGGTTCAAGAGATCGACCTCTGTGCAGCATTCTCATTTCGTGGCTCAACTATAGCCCATTTCTTCAACAGCGCACTTGTAGGCGACTTCCATCATGTATTACGTGAATACTGCTCTGTCTGCACCAGTGAGACTGCACAGATTCAAATCGCACCTCACGGACGTACTAAAGGTAACTAATACACACACCAAAAAAGTTTTACATCATCTCGGTTCCCAGAGTCCCGGAAACTGTAAATAAAATTGGAATAGAGATCAATATAAACATCATTTCCACCCTTTCTACTGCTCATGAAAACCACACATTGCATTTTGTACCACCATACAGCGAGACCTTCAGAGGTGGGTGTCCAGATTGCTGTACACACCGGTACCTCTAATACCCAGTAGCACGTTTTCTTACATCGATACATGCCTGTATTCTTCGTGGCATACTACCCACAAGTTCATCGAGGTACTGTTGGTCCAAATTGTCCCACTCCTCAATGGCGATTCGACGCAGATCCCTCAGAGTGGTTGGCGGGTCACGTCGTCCATTAACAGCCCTTTCCAATCTATCCCAGCCATGTTCGATAGGGTTCATGTCTGGAGAACATGCTGGCCACTCTAGCCGAACGATGTCGTTATCCTCAAGAAAGTCATTCACAAGATGTGCACTATGGGGGCGCGAATTGTCGTCCATGAAGACGAATGCCTCGCCAATATGCTGCCGATATGGTTGCACTATCGGTCGGAGGATGGCATTCACGTATCGTACAGCCGTTACGGCGCCTTCCATACCACCAGCTGCGCACGTCGGCCCCACATAGTACCACCCCAAAACAGCAGGGAAGCTCCACCTTGCTGCACTCGCTGGACAGTGTGTCTAAGGCTTTCAGCCTGACCGGGTTGCCTCCAAACACGTCTGCAACGATTGTGTGGCTGAAGGCATATGCGACACTCATCGGTGAAGAGAACGTGATGCCAATCATGTTGCGCAGAGTTTGAGCCGTAACACGACGTTCTGTGGCTGCACGGAAATCATTATTCAACATCGTGGCGTTGCTGTCAGGGTTCCTCTGAGCCCTAATCCGTAGGTAGCGGTCATCCACTGCAGTAGTAGTCCATGGGCGGCCCGAGTGAGGCATGTCATCGACAGTTCCCGTCTCTCTGTAACCCCCTCATGTCCGAACAACTTCGCTCTGGTCCACTCCGAGACGCCTGGACACTTCCCTTGTTGAGAGCCCTTCCTGGCACAAAGTAACAACGCGGATGCTATCGAACCGCGGTATTGACCGTCTAGGCATGGTTGAACTGCAGACAACACGAGCCATTTACCTCCTTCCTGGTGGAATGACTGGAACTGATCGGCTGTCGGACGCCCTCCGTCTAATAGGCGCTGATCATGCATGGTTGTTTACATCTTTGGGCGGGTTTAGTGACATCTCTGAACAGTCAAAGGGACTGTGTCTGTGATACAACGTCCACAGTCAACATCTATCTTCAGGAGTTCTTGGAACCGGGGTGACGCAAAATTGTTTTTGATGTGTGTAGTAGCAACCTACCATTCCACATTGTAGAAGTCACCAACTGCCGTGAATGTGTTTTCAGTGGTGAGTCCAGACGCTTCTATGAGCAGGCGACAGTCGCCACAGGATCAGGTAATCAGCTACAGTGTGTCCTCTCTTACCGCCGCTCGTTTGCTCTGCCTCAAGATCTCTGGGTTTTCGGAAATCCCAAAATGCGAGTTTTCATTGTAACCTGATAAACAAATGTCACACCAGTCTTACGCTGAGTGTATGTTAGTATCGCAGGAGGTCTGAGTTAGCACTTTCGCCTGAATTTTCCTGCTAAATGACCTCACTAGTTCCCACTAAAATGCATTTGTGGGATCTGATAACAATACTTTCAGCTTACAATGAGAAACTGAGGTCTGCTAAGCAAACAATGCAGAGGATCATGATCAGAATTATTAACAGCAAAGGAAACGGGGCAGACACACGTGGAAGCTGTAATTATGACCATACTGAAAATCAAAACTGAAGTGCGGGAGACATATCGCCTAGCGAATGTATCGCCGATGTAGTCGAAGCGGCGTTTCCTCTATTCCAAGGGAGGCCCAAGACGACAAACATAAATTAAAGTGGGCCCATGGGGGTTAGAAATCATACAGGACGGGTATTGTTTAAGAGTGTAAGTCAAGGAAGGGCCTAGAGGATCCCTTTACCAATCAGTGAGCGTCACACAGCTGACGACGACCTGGACGTAAGAAAATATGTCACGCGAAATGATAGTAATACACATTACTTCTTTAATAATTTACATTCGTGGTTAAATCCTTATCGAATGCTTACTGTTTTATTGCTCAGAAAACATTTTACTAATCAGGAGTAATTACCCCAGGATTCACTTTACCCATCAGACAAAAGTTAGTTTGGGAAAGCCTGTCACTGTATGAGTAAGTTATAAGGTTATTTCTCATATAGTAAGTTAATTTCTGCAACTTGTCTATTTACAAATATTTTCTTTTGATACAAAGAACGGTTTCGAAAGTTTACTCTCATTTCCAGGATCTTGTTTCTACATATTTTTTTATACATTCGTATGATAGTTTAGTTGCGTTTATACTCTAGCGAGGCGTTGTATTTTACGTTTTCCTACACGTTTTTCCTGCGACAGAATAACACAGAACTAGACGATCACACACAAAATATACTACTGGCCATTAAAATTTCTACACCACGAAGATGACGTGCTACAGACGCGAAATTTAACCGACAGGATGAATATGCTGTGATATGCAAATTATTAGCTTTTCAGAGCATTCACACAAGGTTGGCGACGGTGGCGACACCTACAACATGCTGACATGAGGAAAGTGTCCAACCGATTTCTCATACACAAACAGCAGTTGACCGGCGTTGCCTGGTGAAACGTTGTTGTGATGCCGCGTGTAAGGAGGAGAAATGCGTACCATAACGTTTCCTACTTTGATAAAGGTCGGAATGTAGCCTATCGCGATTGCGGTTTACCGTATCGCGACATTGCTGCTCGCGTTGGTCAACATCCAATGACTGTCAGCAGAATATGGAATCGGTGGGTTCAGGAGGGTAATACGGAACGCCGTGCTGGATCCCAACGGCCTCGTATCACTAAATAGCAGTCGAGATGACCGGCATCTTATCCGCATGGCTGTAACGGATCGTGCAGCCACGTCTCGATCCCTGAGTCAACAGATGGGGACGTTTGCAAGACAAAAACCATCTGCAGGAACAGTTCGACGACGTTTGCAGCAGCATGGACTATCAGCTCGGAGACCATGGCTGCGGTTCCCTTGACGCTGCATCACAGACAGGAGCGCCTGCGATGGTGTACTCGACGACGAACTTGGGCGCACGAATGGCAAAACGTCATTTTTCGGATGAATCCAGGTTCTGTTTACAGCATCATGGTGGTCGCATCCGTGTTTGGCGACATCGCGATGAACGCACATTGGAAGCGCGTATTCGACATCGCCATACTGGCGTATCACCAGGCATGATGGTATGGGGTGCCATTAGTTACACGACTCGGTCACCTCTTGTTGGCGTTTACGACACTTTGAACAGTGGACGTTACATTTCAGATGTGTTACGACCCGTGGCACTACCCTTCATTCGATCCCTACGAAACCCTACATTTCAGCAGGATAATGCACGACCGCATGTTGCAGGTCCTGTACGGGCGCTTTCTGGATACAGAAAATGTTCGACTGCTGCCCTGGCCTGCACATTCTCCAGATCTCTCACCAATTGAAAACGTATGGTCAATGGTGGTCGAGCAACTGGCTGATCACAATACGCCAGTCACTTCTCTTGATGAAATGTGGTATCGTGTTGAAGCTGCATAGGCAGCTATACCTGTGCACGCCATCCAAGCTCGCTCTGACACAATGCCCAGGCGTATCAAGGCCGTTATTACGGCCAGAGGTGGTTGTTCTGGGTACTGATTTCTCAGGATCTCTGCACCCAAATTGCGTGAAAATGCAATCACTTGTCAGTTCTAGTATAATTTATTTGTCCAATGAATACCCGTTTATCATCTGCATTTTTTCTTGGTGTAGCAATTTTAATGACCAGTAGTGTATGAAAGAACAACTATCTCATAATAAGAAGAAATTCTCGAAACGTGTCGCGATTCTCATAATAAAAGAACAATCGCAAGACGACTGACATAGGGAATTCATTTCCTCTATCATAAATATCCTTAAAAAAGGTCACAGACTTTTGGCGAGATTGTAATACACACACTATAATCAGCTACTGTGCGCTTTTTTGTGTGCCGCTAATACAACTGATAAAAAAAAGCAAGTAACGGGGAGGTGCCAAGAATAATGGTGTGATTGGAGGTTTAAGGACTAAACACGGACTGATACTTGTTCGCAGCAGCTGATAATACGGATCGGCTACGAGACTTCCTGGCTCAGCGTTAGCAGCCCTCTTTCTTTCTTTCTCTCTTTTTTTTGACAAGCACTTCGGTGTCTGGAAGATGTGTCGGCCACCCCAAAGGCAAGACAGGGTGCCTGCCGGCGTCTGTGACGGAAGGCAGGCGATCAGCACCCCAGACCGGCGTATCCACCCCAAGCGGCATTCACACGTTCACAGCGGCCGCCGCCTTCACGGGCAACTGTCCAACTGTCCCGGTATCCTGCATGGCGCGCACTATATTTTAGCTGTCATAGTGCCAAATGTATATTTCATGTCTTTTTACTACCAAATTAAGAAAATTATGAAAGAGCCCATCACTTGACGTGCCGTTACAGCACCTAACTTTTACTTTCACAGACACTTTATACAACAGTTCAGTTAACTTATTGAATCGTGATGATGAAACCAAACATTATCGCATATTTTCGCCTATTTACGCGAATTACATTACAATAGCATATGCCAGTCTTCGCACCAAACACTGATCACGTACAAATGCATACACATACACACTTACTTACTACATACGCTGATGTTTCAAAACGTTATGGCGACCTATGGGGTTGAATGCCGCCTGGTGGTGTTATGGGCAGGTGACGCGGTAAGGGAAGTACGTAGTCCGTTCAAAAATTCGCGAACTTGGTCCACAAATATTTCTACACTTGCCTTTACGTACTGTGCATCGCTACCTTCGAAATACTCTCATCCACAATAGCTACACCGCTCCGAACGCCGTTTCCACTTCCGAAATTTCTCGGAAAATTATTTTGAACAATTAGTTCATTACCCCTCTCGAAGCGTAAAGGGTTGCGATATCATACTTGACCTCTTAGCAACAAATAATCCTGGACAAATAGTGAGTGTTAGGACGGACAGCCGGCCGGAGTGGCCGAGCGGTTCTAGGCGCTACGGTCGCAGGTTCGAATCCTGCCTCTGGCATAGATGTGCGTGATGTCCTTAGGTTAGTTAGGTTTAAGTAGTTCTAAGTTCTAGGGGACTGATGACCACAGCAGTTGAGTCCCATAGTGCTCAGAGCCATTTGAACCATTTAGGACCAACACAGAGATTAGCGACCACAAGGCAGTTGCTGCAAGGCTGAATACCGTAACACCCATAACCATCAAAAAGAAACGCAAAGTACATCTATTAAAAAAAGCTGATAAGAATGCTCTTAACGCCTTTTTAAGACGTCTTCACTCCTTACGATCTGATCATGCAAGTGTAGAAAAGTTGTGGAATGATTTCAAAGAGATAGTATCGACAGCAATTGAGAGATATATACCACGTAAATTAATAAGTGATGGTACTGATCCCCCATGGTACACAAAACGGGTCAGATGGCTGTTGCAGAAGCATGCGAAAAAAGCATGCCAAATTTAAAAGAACGCAAAATCTCCAAGACTGGCAAAGTTTTGCAGAAGTTCGAAATATAGCGCGCACTTCAATGCGAGACGTTTTCAATAATCTCCACAACGAAATTCTGTCTCGAAATCTGGCAGAAAACCCAAAGAGATTCTGGTCATACATAGAGCACACCAGTGGCAAGACGCAATCAGTACCTTCACTGCGCGATAACAAAGGTGAAGTCACTCATGACAGTGCCACTAAAGCAGAGTTATTAAACACGGTTTTTCGGAACTCCTTCGCCAAAGAAGACAAAGTAAATATTCCTGAATTCCAATCAAGAGCAACTGCCAAGATAAGAAATATAGAAGTAGATACAATCGGTGTAACAAACGGGCTTGAATCACGTAACGAAGCCAAGGTCTCCAGTCCAGACTGTACACTAGTCAGGTTCATTTCAGAGTATGCTGATACGATAGCTCCACATTGAGCAATTATATACAAGCGCTCGCTCACAGAAAGATCCGTTCCTAAAGACTGGAAAATTGCTCAAGTCACACCAATACGCAAAAAGGGAAGTAGGAATAATCCGCTGAATTACAGGCCCATATCACTAACGTCGATCTGCAGTAAGGTTTTGGAACATATACTGTATTCGAATATTATGAAGTACCTCGAAGAAAACGATTTATTGACTCATAGCACTGATTCAGAAAATATCGTTCTTGCAAAACGCAACTAGCTCTTTATACTTCTGAAGTAATGAGTGCTATCGACAGGAGATGTCATTTGATTCGATATTTTTAGTTTCTAGAAGGCTTTCTGTCCGTTCCTCACAAGCGTCTTTTAACCAAACTGCGTGCCTCTGGAATATCGCCTCACTCGTGCGACTGGATTCGTGATTACCTGTCAGAAAGGTCACAGTTCGCAGTAATAGATGGAAAGTCATCGTGTAAAACAGAAGTAATATTCGGCGTTCCCCAAGGCAGTTTTATATGCCCTTTATTGTTCCTGATCTATATAAACGACATAGGAGACAATCTGAGTGGCCCTCTTACATTACTTGCAGATGATGCTGTCATTTACCGTCTTGTAAAGTCATCAGATAAACAAAACGAATCGCAAAATGATTTAGATATCTGTATGGTGCGAAAAGTGGCAACTGACCCTGAACACAGAAAAGTGCGATTTTATTCACATGAGTACTAAAAGAAATCAGCTAAATTTCGATTACGCGATAAGTCACACAAATCTGAAGGCTGTAAATTCAACTAAAAACTTAGGGATTACAACTACAAATTATCTGAACTGGAACGATCACATAGATAATGTTGTTGGTAGAGCAAACCAAAGACTGCGATTCATTACCAGAACACTTAGAAGGTGCAACAGGTCTCTTTAATAGACTGCTCACAGCACGCTTTTCCGCCCTATTCTGCAGTATTGCTGTGCGATGTGGTATCCGCATCAGATGGGACTGATGGATGACATCGAAAAAGTACAAAGAAGGGCAGCTCGTTTTGTATTATCGCGAAATAGGGGAGATAGTGTCACAGACATGATACGTGAATTGGAGTGGCAATCATTAAAACAAAGGCGTTGTTCGTTGCGACGGGATCTTCTCATGAGATTTCAATCACCAGTTTTCTCCTCCGATTGCGAAAACATTCTCTTGGCACCCACCTATATAGGGAGAACTGATCATCACGATAAAATAAGAGAAATCAGGGCTCGCACTGAAAAATTTAAGAGCTCGTTTTTCCCGCCTGCCGTTCGAGAGTGGTACGGTAGAGAGACAGCTTGAAGGTGGTTCATTGAACCCTCTGCCAGGCACTTTACTGTGAATAGCAGAGTAGTCACGTCGATGTAAGGTGAAGCAATATTGGTACGCATTTTTCTGGATCGCGCGAAGTGCCGTCTGCGAATTTTATCTCGTATATTGTTGCAAATCTTTCTCGTTTCAAGGGGTTTTCAAATTTGGAAATGAAAAAAGTCCGCAGGTGCCAGGTCTGGAGAGTACGGAAGATGAGGCAGCACAGTGATTTCTTTTTTTGTGGAATACTCTCGCATCAACAGGAATGACTATGCGGGTGTGTTATCGTGAAACAAGAGCCATGAATTGTTTCGCCACATTTCAGGCCGTTTCATTCTTACATTTTCTCGCAGGCGTCCCAACACCTATTGATAGTACCATCGATTAATAGTTTGTCCCTGTGGCACGAATTCATGATTAACTAATCCTCCAAAGTCAAAGAAAATTATCAGCATGGCTTTGACGTTTGACCTGAGCCGACGAGCCTTTTGGTATTGGAGAACCTTCCCTGGCCCATTGTGAAGATTGAACATTGGTCAACATCGTAACCGTAGACCCATGTCTTATCACCAGTTATGATTCTCCTAAGATGCATCTCGTTCTCATTTGCGCGATCCAAATACTTTTCACGGATTGCGCGGAGAACGTCTTTCTAGTCTTGACTCATGAGCCGTAAGACGAACTTGGCGGCAACGCGATGCGTTCCAGGATGCGGTGTCAGGATTTCATGACATGATCCAACTAACATGTTACATTTTTCTGCAATCTCTCTGTCTGTCTTCAATTGGCACGCACAGTTTCGTTCACGTTCCTGAAAAGAATCGTTGGTAGACGTCGAAGGGCATCCTGAATGAGGATCACCTTTAACTTCCGTCCGGGCACGTTTAAACCGTGAGAACCATTCGTAACACAGAGTACGGCTTAAGCACTCATTGCCGCAGGCTTCCTGCAACATTTGGTGTCTCTCTCTGCCGGCCGGTGTGGCCGTGCGGTTCTAGGCGCGTCAGTCTGGAACCACGTGACCACTACGCTCGCAGGTTCGAGTCCTGCCTCGGGAATGGATGTGTGTGATGTTCTTAGGTTAGTTAGGTTTAAGTAGTTCTAAGTTCCGGGGGACTGATGACCACAGATGTTAAGTCCCATAGTGCTCAGAGCCATTAGAACCATTTATTTTTGTCTCTCTGTACAGGTTTTCCTCCTGTAACTCTGTCTTCTCGAAATTCGCAAACCGTGCGACACAACGTTCTACGCCATACAGTACCGAAAAATAACTAACAAACGTACAACAATGAAACTTGAGGCAGTTACACATTAAACACAGGTGTGTGCAGGGATGTCAACCGTATTTCACTCCAACACACCGTTGGCCCGAAATTACGATGGTAATCCCAAAAGTAAGGTCTCCTATTTTTTTATAAGTACAGAACGCTGTTGACGTAGCAGTTGGTCACACTGTTATGAAGAATGCTTCACGCGCTGTGTGCAAACAGGCACTGCCGTTGGATGTTATCGCCAAGAGCGAATTGCGCGCACTTATTCGGTTTTTGAACGCAAAGGGCACTGCGCCGATTGAAATCCATCGCCAATTGACGGAACTGTATGGTGAGTCGTGCATGGATGTCAAAAATGTTCGTAAGTGGTGTAGAGAGTTTGCAGCTGGTCGGACCGAAATTCACTACGGACGAAGGAGCAGGAGACCGTCCATTTCTGAGAAGACAGTGTTGAAGGTTGAGCAAAGCATGCGTGAAAATCGGCGGATCACCCTGGATCATCTCCGCACGTTGGGTCCTGACGTTTCCCGAAGCACCGCTCACCGAATTTTAACGGAAACATTGAACTACCGGAAGGTGTGCGCAAGATAGGTGTCACGCATGCTGATTGAGGACCACATGCGACAACGAGTTGATGCTTCCCGCGCATTTCCTCACCGCCTTGCAGCCGAAAGGGGCAACTTTCTGGACTCAATTGTCACGGATGACGAAACCTGGGCATACCACTTTACACCTGAGACCAAGCAACAATCACGCCAGTGGCGCATACTTCTTCGCCAAAGCCGTGGAAATTCAAACAAACACAGTCTGCCGGTAAAGTCACGACTACCGTTTTTTGGGATCGGAAAGGGGTATTGTTGGTCGACTTCATGCCCACTGGGGCCATAATTAACGACGACAGGTACTGTGAGACTCTGAAACAACTCAAACGGGGAATTCAGAACCGGAGGAAAGAAATGTTGAGCAAGGGCGTACGCATTCTTCGTGACAACGCTCGCCCACACATCGCTTGGCAAACCGTTGCTGTCCTGCAGCAGTTTCAGTGGAACATAATCATCCACCCACCCTATAGTCCAGACTTGGCGCCCAGTGACCATCACCTGTTGCGTAGGTTAAAAGAACATTTGGCCGGAAAGCGATACAGTTCCGACGACGAGGTGAAAGAAGAGGTTCATAACTTTCTGAACACCATGGCGGCGAGCTGGTATGACATGGGCATACAAAAACTGCCACAGCGTCTACAAAATTGCATCGACAGAAATGGTGATTATGTCGAAAAATAGCTAAATGTCCAAGCTGCAAACTGATGTAAACCAGTGTAGAAATAAACAGGTCTATGTACTTATAAAAAAAATAGGAAACCTTACTTTTGGGATTACCCTCGTACGAATGTTCCGGAATTAACGGAACAGATCTCGTACGTAAGCGGAGCAGGGAAGGATGGAGAATCGATCTAGCGACGATACTGGCTATAAATCTGGATATGCAACCACATAAATGACTTTCGCGAAGTACAGATTTTTATAGCCTAGTGACTCGGAAAATGCATCTCGGAGGCGGCAAATATGGGCGGCTGTTCGCGTGGTACTACAGTGAGCACTTACGTAAAGTGGTTGGAGGACGGTGAAACCACGAGTAGGTGAAAAGGTTCTGGACGCCCACGTGGAGGTAGGACTCCCTCCCGCTCCGTAGAGCAGATTAGGCGGCAATCTGCAGCACACTAAAATCCTGGTGCAGACACGAGAGTTTCGGAGCACACCGTTCGGCCGTTATTCAGCACGGGGCTCCGCAGCACATGAAGGCTACGTGTTTACATTTTGATCCAACGATACGGCTGCAGCGGGCGCTTGTCATCGAGATCGGACCGTGGATCCTGGTCGATTGAATCACGTTACCTACTGCGCCTGGCCGATGCTCATGTCCTGATATGCAATCATCCATACGAGACAGCTATGAACTACGTGATCATTATTAAGAGCCACCTCCGTTCCTCCGCGTTTAATATCATCTCCGATGGCGATAACTTCTTCCGGTTGGGTAACTGTCCGTGTCTCAAGGCCAGACTCGTGCTAAAATGGTTCGAGGAGCAAGGCAGTGAACGTACGTTGACGTACTGGCCATCAAATCATCGTGAATTGAGTCCGACGAAAGACATCTGGGACACTACTGGGCGCCACACACCACCGGCCGGTAATTTACGAGTATTGCGTGATCTGTGTGTCTGCGTCTGATGCCACAGATGTACCTCAGACTTTGCGAATCCATTGTACGCGCAACTGCTGCTGTATTATTTTCTAGGGGTGGATGAACTCAATATTACGCAGGTAGTCATATATTTTGGTGTATGATGGCTCTGAGCACTATGGGACTTAACATCTATGGTCATCAGTCCCCTAGAACTTAGAACTACTTAAACCTAACTAACCTAAGGACATCACACAACACCCAGCCATCACGAGGCAGAGAAAATCCCTGACCCCGCCGGGAATCGAACCCGGGAACCCGGGCGTGGGAAGCGAGAACGCTACCGCACGACCACGAGATGCGGGCTTTGGTGTATGATTATATAACTTACGGGAAGATTTAAATGTGGGCCTAAATCAATATATGAGGGGCGATCAAAAAGTTTTCCGTTCGAAGGCCGTTCAGTCCATAATCGGAACGCCAACAAGGCAAAATCGCCGCGAGCGAGGGGGCAATCATCCCACAGACGTATCAGGTTGAAATCACCCGCTAGGTAAAACACTGTGTCCTGCTGCTTCAAGAAGTCAGTAACTGCCTGCTGCACAACCCCGTCCGATAGAAATCGTCGTGACCCTTCAATACCCCCTTTTCAAGGGACCGAAGGCGTGAACCCGCATGTATACCCTTCCGCAGTGATGGAGATTCCAAATTCCTTCAAATTCATACGCAATGGTCCACGGGAATCAAAGAGCAAGTAGACGTCCTTGAGTCAACGGGACGATGGATGACACCACTGCCCGATACACAATCTTCATTCTCCGACGATGTCCCCCGCTGTTTGTCCTCCGACAGCCACGAAAAAAATTAACAGCACGCCGCTCTCGTTTGGACGCATTTGGCAACACCGTGGCCACAGTTCACCTTTCCACACTCACGGCACGTAGGTCGAATGCCACATTAATCCCTTGCCTAAATGCCGATGCCTATATGACCGCATCAGAGTCGCGCTGCGTTGCATATACGCTCCAGCAACACCCTCCAACGGGACCTTTCTGATCGTTCCTTATAATATGCTTCTGCCCATTGCAGACAGATAACTGGGTACTGGTCGAAAATTGTTTTAATAATGGAGACCAAACATTCTCAACGATAGTAAAAAACTGTTCAAATGAGTGTGAAATCTTATGGGACTTAACTGCTAAGGTCATCAGTCCCTAAGCTTACACACTACTTAACCTACATTATCCTAAGGACAAACACACACACACCCATGCCCGAGGGAGGACTCGAACCTCCGCCGGGACCAGCCGCACAGTCCATGACTGCAGCGCCTCAGACCGCTCGGCTAATCCCACGCGGCCAACGATAGTAACTTATGCTACTCATGACCACTGTCTTGCAACGAGGCGTCACGAACAACGTAGTAGCGAGTATAATAATGAAAACTATTTCCTTAACGGTGACAAAAGAAAAAGAAATACAGAATTAGAATACAACAATGGTCGCTGCGCACGATTTTTAGTAAGAATATGGTGACTAACACGTAAGCAATTGGAGGTATCTAAACAGACATGGACCATGATTTACCCAAAATTGGATTAATATTTCTTTGGACTGACAAAGCTCTTTGCTTTCTATTAACGTGCCGATGTATTAAAACAACTATCTTCTTAAAAAACCACTGCACTCTACGAGGCGTCTTTTTTGTATAAGATCCGTTTTTATATCACAAATAGTAACTTCTGAAACAATACTGTTATTACATGAAACCCTTATCTACTTTTCAACATAGCATCCACCAACATAAACCACTTGTAACTAACAGCTAACTTCAATATTCAATACGGATAAAGTCCATGGCCTGATTTGCCATAGACTGCTGAACTGCTGCTTTGACGTCATCGCCGTTGTCCTGTCGCTGACCCCCTAAACGTTTTTTCAAGGGCAGCACCATCATGAAGTCGTTTCTTGGCCTTTTGCGTCAACTTTCTTCATTAACTCTTCATCGAGGACAGATTGGTAGCTTACTTCGCGCTTCACCGAATACATTAGTATGACCATAAAGAAACGCTCTATCCGATTTCCCGTATCAGTCCATTGCTCATAATGCTTTCTCCGTTAGTTTCACTAATCGCACGATAAATCTCGACGCCTTACAAGCCTTATACGTCTTCAGTACGCCGGAAATTATTTAGTGCGTGCAGGACACAATGGATGGGATTTACAGTCAACCGAGACATCTGTAACAAGCGCAAGGAAACGTAAAAACAGACGAGCGCTCCAGTTATGGTGTATGCTGATAGCCAGAAGACATAGGTAATCAGCTCGCATGCACTGACCACCGGCCGCAGTGGTCGTATTTCAAAACGACATTTACTTATTAACAAAACCAAGCCTCATTATTTTAACGACCTTCGAGATAACTCCTTCCGTTCTATGGTGATTATTTATCGTTTCGCGAAGTGAGGAAGGGAATGTGTCGAATTAGCGGGCAACTTTGTCGGTCATTCCGACCTTCACCTTCACACCTAGCACATCACCGTTCATAGCACACTCTTACAAACAAGATTCCCTTCTCGGCTACGGCAGGACACGGCGCAGGCACCCTCGGCCACTCACCTCAGGTGTCGCCGGCGGCCGGGGAACATATCGGCATGCTGGCTCCGGCCTCCCGCGTCGGCGTCATCTGAAACACAGGTCCACTCTGCTGTACTGGCGCACACAAAAAAAAAGAAAGAAGAAGTAAAGCACCTCATGCAGACATAAGTCAGCAGGGAGAAAGCAGGTACAACTAAGGCTGCCAAGTGCCCAGCTTCCTGCGATAGTGTCCGGCCTTTGTTAGACTTTCTAGCGGTGAAGAATTAGCAAGTAAGGCAATTGAATCTCAATGTAGACAAGTGTAATGTGCTGCGAATACATAGAAAGAAAGATTCCATCATATAGCTACAATATAGCAGGTCAGCAACTGGAAGCAGTTAATTCCATAAATTATCTGGGAGTACGCATTAGGAGTGATTTAAAATGGAATGATCATATAAAGTTGATCGTCGGTAAAGCAGGTGCCAGACTGAGATTCATTGGAAGAACCCTAAGGAAATGCAATCCGACAAAGGAAGTAGGTTACAGTACGCTTGTTCGCCCACTGCTTGAATACTGCTCAGTAGTGTGGGATCCGTACCAGACAGGGTTGATAGAAGAGATAGAGAAGATCCAACGGAGAGCAGCGCGCTTCGTTACAGGATCATTTAGTAATCGTGAAAGCGCTACGGAGATGACAGATAAACTCCAGTGGAAGACTCTGCAAGAGAGACGCTCGGTAGCTCGGTACGGGCTTTTGTTGAAGTTTCGAGAACATACCTTCACCGAGGAGTCAAGCAGTATATTGCTCGCTCCTACGTATATCTCGCGAAGAGACCATGAGGATAAAATCAGAGAGATTAGAGCCCACACAGAGGCATACCGACAATCCTTCTTTCCACGAACAATACGAGACTGGAATAGAAGGGAGAACCGATAGAGGTACTCAAGGTACCCTCCGCCACACACCGTCAGGTGGCTTGCGGAGTATGGATGTAGATGTAGAAGGCCCTTTGAAAGCTAATGACATGAGTGCAAGAAATAACTATTAGGAGAAATGTAAAGACATACCGTGAGGCTACATAGATATACAAACCAATGTTGTTCTTATTTCTATGTCCAACGTTTTTTCTTCGTAAGCTGAAGGAGCCTAACATTGACGCAACGACACGCTACGTACAGGGCAAGCGAGGCCAGAAGAAGCAAATGCGCCGATCTGCCTGTAACACCATAGCTCTAATGCTCTACTGATTTATTTTGCCTTTTGTTTTGTTTAATGTTACATCGTTGAGCTTCTGTAAATGTGTTTGATTGAATCGATAACACAAAATTGTATACTCCTCTCTTTGTAAAAACTTTGATTTCTTTTAGAGGTTAGGAAGTGTAATCTCTTACAGAGATGCAATATGAGCAAATTATATGTTTTGTCTTTGTCATATAATCACTTTGGTTAGCTTTAAAATTAAATAATTTTATTTAAATAATGTTGTGTAGAACTACCAATATGTGCAAATGTTCTGTTTCATTTAATATGTTTGGTTGCTATTATGTAATTGCTGATCCTTACTTAAGGTTATTAGTTATTTTGTATGTAAAAGGTCTTGTGGTTCCCCTCGGGAACGGAACTGTGTAGCGCGTGCAAATTGTGGTTGGCCTAGGTAGAAAAGGGAGAGGGTTTTCCTGACGCTTTCCAATGCCTCGGATGGATGGATGAAGAGCTAGAACTATTCTAGAATTGGTATCTATCATCGCCACCAAGAAATGACAGAGTCCAGCAATTCTACCTGCAAATCCACCTACCAACATGCAATCGCCACTACATTGCGCAATCACTGCAATGGAACACTATAGTAATGTACAGTGAAGGATCAGCTCATTGGATGTCTTAGTGTGTGCAAATATAAGGTAACTTATACTCTAACTCTTACACCTACCTTGATTTTTTTATCCCTAGTCACACAATCACTAAGGGTCCTTCCCATACTAAAGTGATTACAGAGTGTCCTTCATTGAAAGCATATTAAAATTAATACGGCAATAAAGTGTGCTAAATTTAATACTGTTTGTTGTAAGGATCTTACAAATATCTCAATTTTGTGTTTCACTGCAGTAAAAGTTCAGAGCTGCAACTGTTGAGAGTTACATGTTCATGCTCGTTTCACTGATGTAATGAAAGTGTGTTTAGTTTGTTCTACTACAGTGGTCAAGATTAAGGGCCCCCCTCCATTGAAAGTAGTTCAAATGCACAAATTTACTTAATTATAGAAAGTTTCAATTACTCTTGCTATTTAAGTCAAATTCTGTACAATATTGGGTTCCTCTTGTGTATTAAAAGTGCAGCTTAATGTTGTAACATGATCTATAGTTTGTCTATTGTGCTCATGCTACGTAACGATTAATACAAAGACAACTATCTATGAAAACAGTATCTTCTTTATTCAAAAGACAGTGAGAAGTAATGTGCTAGTGAATTCCATTTAATTTTTAATTCTAAATAAAAAGGTATGTGCAGTGAACTACATTTACAATTTTTTGTCAGATAGGAAAATGTTTGAAAAGTAATACTGAACCTATGCCTATTTTATGACTCTACAGTGAATATTGGTAGTAATATTAATGAGGCCATTCAGTTGACCAAGCCTTGAAGGCAAAAGTATATGTCATTTTCTGTTACCATTATGCAAACAGCCATGTTCTCATATAACTGTTAGGACTTTCTTTAATGTGAACATATGCAGGTGCCAAAGTTCATTGCACTCTCGTGAGACGAAGTTATTTATTTTCATTTTCAGGAACAAGAATGCTACTCATTCTTGTGCCTAATTAGGCTGGCGACCGTTTTTAGTATCATCTGGACAGTGAGGATAAGCAAATTATTGTTTGTTACTGTCTAAATTTTTACGTAATTCTGACTTTCACTTCCGATAAGCCATCTCCGTTGGGTATATCACGGTCAACATAAAATTCCTCTCAGAGTGTAATACTGCTCTGCTTCTTTATTCTATAATTGCTTGAATGAAAGTAATTTCATTATACGAACTGCTTCCAGCTTTGAGGTTATGGTATAACAGTAGCGGACGGAAGTATTATACGTGGCTTTTCCGTGACAGGACTACTTGTTCTGTTGGGGCATAGTACGCAATACACCAAATCTGGTATTTGCAACTGCATTTATGTAACTTATGCAATCAGTGTTATATGCCGATGGTATCGTGCCCCCTCGTGTTGGGACACGCATGTGTGAACGAGAGTTCACTGCACTGCGCCTTCCCTAGGATAGAGTGTTGCACATACTTCCACATGCGACAGCGTTTGTTTTATCAGCGAGCGGCAGACCCCATTTTTATAAGATATCACTGTTCCGCGTTCTTGCTAAACCAGAAAATTAAGCTCAAGGCACATAGTTCAACGTTGTTTACTGATCTTAAATACTTTATACTGATTTATAGCACCATTAGCTTTTCCCAGGCCATAATGATAAGGGTGTTCTCTTTCGTAAATGCCTGCGGACGAATGACCGCAACAGATTGCAAACGGACATCATCGCAAAGATAATCATGTTTTTTTGTAATTTAAAAGTGCCCCATCAAGATTTCCAGGAAATAATTTCCAAGAAAAATTACGTTCCTGATAAAGTGGCTTCGAATAAGAAATATTTATACTTGAAGCACATTATTTTTATTTCTTTATAAGTCTAACTGAAATGACCCACGTTATTCAGTATCATCTAGTTTTGTTTATTTTATATAGGGAAATACTGCAAGTTTATTCTGACATGGGATTATCTTGGGGAGGAGACTGAGCACTTAGTTGTTAATATAACTGCCAAATTGTAACACTTTTTACTAACTTTTTTTAGTTTACCCGCGCTTTAAAGTGCATCTCGCAAAAAACTGACTGCAGATGTCTGTTAATAAACGACTGGAAACACCAAACTGATTATTTCTATCCAAAATAGGTAGTGCGACCTTAAGGGGAAAATGTCCGGCTAAATACAACACCCAGGCCGGACTTTCTATTTTTGGGGTTGGCAACCCGAAGTACAGTAGTATCCCCGGTACAATATCTAAGGCGACTGCCGTAAGAATCGTCATATGTATTTCCTCTGTTGTTTGGATACATACTATCAATGGGGCCACCTAAAAGAAATATTGCTCATTACGTTTTTCCTGTGACGGCTACCATCGACAGAATCCGCAGATAAAATGCTTGAGCCAGCCCTGGCCACATCTGTAGACATTTGTTGCCCCCTCCCATGTCCTGTGCCGGTCCGCGCCGTGGTGTCCGCTTACTCCTTGTCTGAACTGACGAGAACGTTGTGTCTGTACATCAGCGGCCAGCGCCATCTTAATATGAAGTACCTGTACGTGACCCGTCTACGTATGACAGCAGTCTAACTTAACAGCACCAGGGGGGGGGGGGGGGTGTAGGTGACTGGGCGATGACGTTCGTCTCCCCAAGTTGAGACCATCGCCTCTAACGGTGTGCTCCTCTCGCTCGTCGCAGCAAGATAAGCTGCTCTAGTGACGAATGACAGACACCAGCCAGCCGACTGCGACCGACTTCCCGAGAGCCGCCACGAAGCTGCAGAGGCTAATAAATTCAGAAGCGGGCGGCGCCGCCCACCCAGGGACAGCTGGGGCTGAAACAGAAGCCCCCGGCTCCGTCTAATGGGGCCGCGCTGGATCGCGGCGGCTCTAATCTGCGCCTCGCTAAGTCAACAGCGCCCGCTGCATTGTTAATGAGGCCGCTGGCGCTGGCGGCGCTACGCAGCCATTTGCATAACAGCGGCGGCCCGCCCTACTCGCGCACTTTAAGCGCCGCCAGCTAGCTCCCAGCTGCAGCTATAGACGCAGGTCTCAATCCCTTTGCAGGCCGCACTGATCTGACCAGACGCGCGTAGCCGCAGAAACCGTACGCATCTACTTCGTTTCGTTAAAAAAAAAGTTACCTACTACCGCCCCTCTCATCTTTCTTTACTACGGGAACGTTGATACATATCCACTACCTGATCTAAAGTACCAGCACGCCCATCAATTGATATTTTTAACATGAGGTGCGCCCACCCTTTGGCTTTATGGTAGCTTCACCTCTCGCCGTGAAACTTCCAATTAGATGTCTGAATTCCACTGGAGGAATGGTTCCTTACCCATCCTCAAAGCTGAAAACAGATAGGTTAGTGATGTTGGATGCTGTGGTCTTGAGCGAAGGTACCACTGGGTTCCGTTCGGAACTCTTGCGAAGTCAGTCCGTTTCAGGAGTCTTAGCACCCACAACCATTACACCACAAATGCTGCTGTAAGACAGGGTGGATTGTCATGCTGAGACAGTCAGTCATCGCCTGCAGACTGTTCGTCTACTGCACGTACTACACAGAGCTGTAAAATGTGTTCGTATCCTTCCGCATTCAGCGTTTTCTTAGGCGCAATAAGGGGACGACAGCCAAACCATCCCCAGCCGTAACACCACCATGGGCCCACTTCACTGTTGGCAGTCCACACGATGGCAGGTAACGTTCTCCAGATATTCGCCGAACCCAAACCATACCATTGGATTGTCACAGGGTATAGAGTGATTCATCAAACCAAATTACTCATTTCCAATGAAGCACTGTCCATTGGAGTCGCTCTTTACATCACTTCAGGTGTCACCCAACACTGAGCACTCCTTCTTTTTAACTCCCTACGCACAATCATAGTGCTATTTGGACTGCTGGTAGCACTTTGGAGTCACGAGTGATTTGCTCTGCTGATTTCATGCGATTTTTTCTACAACCACCGTCAGCACAATTCGACGGCACTATTTGCTCTGCTGATTTCATGCGATTTTTCTGACAACCACCGTCAGCACCATTCGACGGCACATTTCTGTCAGTACATGTGATCTGCCTGGTCATCGTTTGGCTGTGGATATTTCTTCGCAGTCACATCGCTAACAGTCGACTTAGGTAGCCTTAGAAGGGTTGAAATGTCCCTGATGTATTTGTTGCTCAGGTGACATGTGATGACCAATCCACACTCGAAGCCAACGATCTCTCGTGGCTGACGCATAATTCTACTGCTACTGTTTCTCTACTGACAACTCAATACACCCCCCCCCCCCACCTCTTATTATAGTGACACGTCGCCTCTCGTGACGTCTGGTGATCAGTTCCACATTACGTAGTGGTGTCCGGATACTTTTGGTCAGATAGTGGATGACTCACTATCTGTAAAAATATATAATGTTCGGGAACAACAACTGTAACATAAGAGGGTTGTCTGTAAAATTAGGTTCCCATGGCGCTACAGCCCCGAAAAGCGCTGTTACGGTGGATCCCGCAATTCTGTAGTGTACCTTGGTTCCCCACTCCAAATGCCCTCCCTAGCGAGCTGCCTGCGGAGCTCGGTTTTGGCTTGGCAGCCGTACGTGAGGGATCTCCCGGTCGCTTCGCCCGCCAGGTGTGAGCTGCACTCGGTGATCCGATTCCTGTCTGCAAATAACATTGCGCCGGCAGAAATCCATTCCCAGCTATGCGAAATCTATGGAGACAAGTGTATGAGCATACAACACGTGCGCAAATGGTGCAGAGAGTTCAAGAACGGGCGTCCTGACGTCCATGATGTGAAGCGTTCCGGACGGCCATCTATTTCTGACGAAACAATAGCAAAAGTGGAGACAGCGGTGTTCTGAGATCGAAGAGTGACGGTTCGTGAGCTCTCCGAAATGATCCCTGATGTCAGCAAAACCTCTACTGACAAGATTTTGACGGAGCATCAAGTGTATGCAGTGTTTTGCGCCAGGTGGGTGCCAAGAATGTTGACCGAAGACCACAAACGTCAACGCATTAAAGCGGCCCAAGAACTTCTTCAAGATCACGGAACTCATGGCGACGAATACTTCGACTCAATCGCCACTGGAGACGAGACTTGGGTGCCCTACCACACACCCGAAACCAAAGAACAGTCCAAACAATGGAAGCACCCAGAGTCGCCGAGATCGCGAAAATTCAAACAAGCGCAAAATGTCGGCAACAGTGTTTTGGGACAGGAAGGGGGTATTATTGTGCGAGTACTTGCCCACCGGTACAACAATCAACGCTGCCGGGTACTGCGAGACACTGCAAAAATTGCGCCGTGCAATTCAAAACAAGAGGAGGGGTATGCTGTCCAAGGGGGTGCGTTTGCATCAGGACAACGCTCGGCCGCACACCGCTAAAGCCACCAACGAGCTCATGGCAAAATATGGATGGGGTATTTTCAAACACCCGGCCTACAGACCGGACTTAGCTCCGAAGTGACTACTATCTCCTCCCTGACCTGAAGAAACACCTGGGTGAAACACAATTCAGCGACAGAGAAGAGCTGGAAGAAGCGGTTCTCAGTTACCTGCGCGGCTTGGCGGCAGATTTTTTTTGACTCGGGCATTCAAAAGGTCGTACACCGCATACAAAAACGTATTGACCTCAGTGGCGACTACGTAAAAAAAAAAGATTAAAGTCTGAACTTTCCAAAAATGTACGCGTTCATGAAATACACATGTTTTACACTGTGAAAAAAAAATTGGGAACCTTATTTTACGGACACCCCTCGTACTAATGGGTAGAGAATAGGTAAGAACGGGATCATTTTTAAGTACAATCGGAAACTAAGTACGGCGTGCTGGGAAAAGAGTAACTCCACCGACAAATGGTTCAAATGGCTCTGAGCACTATGCGACTTAACTTCGGAGGTCATCAGTCGCCTAGATCTTAGAACTAATTAAACCTAACTAACCTAAGGATTCGAACCTGCGACCGTAGCGATCGCTCAGCTCCAGACTGTAGCGCCCAGAACCGCACGGCGACTCCGGCCGCCTCCACCGACAAAATTTCGGATGTTTTCGGGGATATGTTTTCGGAGGACATGTCTCCAGAGACATATTACAAAGTAATTTCATTTAGTTTCATTTCATTTCATCTCGCCGTTTACATCTTTATTGGTATTGCACTGAAAATATCTGTGCAACAGTGCAAATGTAGACGGTATACGCTGTGTGTTTAGTTCGGAAATAAACGTAACCCATTCACCAATCGTACGTGCTGTTGTACTGTTCAGTTCTGTCCTTGGTTTATTTTTCCATCATTCTTAGTTGTATGTGAAGAGTGATACGTAGTGACATGGTTAGGTTTGCTGATGACGAATTGACCAATATACACCTCGTGTATACGTGTACTGAGCCAACGGCTCAGTGGCGGAGACGAGAGCACGATAGTTCCGCACCTGTGTATTGCCGCACTATTCTGTGCCTTGTTTAAGAGAGTCGCCTTTCGACGAGTCAGCCTCAGGATCGGAGTGTAGACAGTCAAATCGGTCACCCCATTCTCTCCCCACAGGAGTCTCTGGAAAGTGCTGTTACCTGCCGGGCCTTTTCGCAAGCTTTTTTTTTTTCTCCAAACTGAAAGGCGCGGCAAAATACGTGACGTCTTGAGAATGTCTAGCACTGTGAGCTGCCCCCACTGCTCACTTCTAGCCGTGAGGTGCCGGCCAAGGGATAAGCGGAAACACGTCGCAAACACCCGAGGTTACGCCCGCTCGGCCCGTCCTTTTTATCAGGCCAAAATCGTAAGGAAATCTCTGCGCCAGTGATAATGCGAATCGGACAATATTGTACCACTGGTAAGTCATTCACCGGAACAGCCACACTTGGGCAGGACGGGCGCCCATGTGGGTGGTAGCGTTTCGACGCCGCGGGACACGGGAATCGAAAGAGCAGAGGTCGGACCGTATTGGCGCAGGGGCGGCAACCAAATGTGGCGTCACGCGATGGCCGCCGCTCACGGAAGCGCTGCAGGGATAGCTGGCGGGCCGGACCACACACACACTCAGGTCAGCAAAATGTTCAACTTCACACAGTCTCTGCATCGTGCAGAACGATGCACGACGACGCGCTCCCATCGCACGGTATACAGGCTATCCCGAATATTTGCCGCCAAAATTATACACAAGGTACAGAAACATAAACTACACTACTGGCCATTAAATTTTTACACCACCAACATGAAGTGCTACAGACGCGAAATTTAACCGACAGGACAAAGATGCTGTGATATGCAAATGATTAGCTGTTCAGAGCATTCACACAAGGTTGGCGCCGGTAGCGACACCTACAACGTGCTGACATGAGGAAAGTTTCCAACCGATTTCTCATACACAAACAGCAGTTACCGGCGTTGCGTGGTGAAACGTTGTTGTGATGCTCAAAAAAATGGTTCAAATGGCTCTGAGCACTATGGGACTTAACATCTGTGGTCATCAGTCCCCTAGAACTTAGAACTACTTAAACCTAACTAACCTAAGGACATCACACACATCCATGCCCGAGGCAGGATTCGAACCTGCGACCGTAGCAGTCCCGCGGTTCCGGACTGAGCGCCTGAACCGCTAGACCACCGCGGCCGGCTGTTGTGATGCCTCTTGTAAGGAGGAGAAATGCGTACCATTACGTTTCCGACTTTGACAAGGGTCGGATTGTAGCCTATCGCGATTGCGGTTTATCGTATCGCGACATTGCTGCTCGCGTTGGTCGAGATCGAATGACTGTTAGCAGAATATAGAATCGGTGGGTTCAGCAGGCTAATACAAAACGCCGTGCTCGATCCCAACGGCCTCGTATCACAAGCAGTCGAGATGACGGGCATCTTGTCCGCATGGCTGTAACGGATCGTGCAGCCACGTCTCGATACCTGAGTCAACAGATGGGAACGTTTGCAAGACAACGACCATCTGCAAGAACAGTTCGACGACGTTTGCAGCAGCACCTCGGAGACCATGGCTGCGGTTACCCCTAACGCTGCATCACAGACACGAGCGCCTGCGATGGTCTACTCAGCGACGAACCAGTGCGCACGAATGGCAAAACGTCATTTTTTCGGATGAATCCAGGTTCTGTTTACAGCATCATGATGGTCGCATACGTGTTTGGCGACATCGCGGTCAACGCACATTGGAAGCACGTATTCGTCATCGCCATACTGGCGTATCACCCGGCGTGATGATTTGGGGTGCAATTGGTTACACGTCTCGGTCACCTCTTGTTCGCATTGATGGCACTTTGAACAGTGGACGTTACATTTCGGTTGTGTTACGACCCGTGGCTCTACCGTTCATTCGATTCCTGCGAAACCCTACATTTCAGCAGGATAATGCACGACCGCATGTTGCAGGTCCTGTACGGGCCTTTCTGGATACAGAAAATGTTCGACTGCTGTCCTGGCCAGCACATTCTCCAGATCTCCCACCAACTGAAAACGTCTAGTCAATGGTGGCCGAGCAACTGGCCAGTCACTACTCTTGATGAACTGTGGTATCGTGTTGAAGCTGCATGGGCAGCTGTACCTGTACACGCCATCCAAGCTTTGTTTGACTCAATGCCCAGGCGTCTCAAGGCCGTTATTACGGCCAGAGGTGGTTGTTCTGGGTACTGATTTCTCAGGATCTATGCACACAAATTGCGTGAAAATGTAATGACATGTCAGTTCTAGTACAATATATTTGCCCAATGAATACCCGTTTATCATCTGCATTTCTTCTTAGTGTAGCAATTTTAATGGCCAGTAGTGTATTTCCTATATTGTAGTACATATTCTGAATGATAACATTCTGCAGCACTGCTTTCACTGATTGGATTAAAATATCTTATTTAACAATCACCACTACCAAACCAGGTTCGGTTGTGTAGCCAGAAGAAGTCTATTAGAATCACACGTTGCCCTTAATTTGACGAAGAAATTGCTGAGAATGAGTACAGCGCTGTAAGTGAATCGTGGAAAGTCGTTAAAGAAGAGAATGGGACTGTTCGAGATGTGGTGCTAGAAAAGGATGATGAAAATTCGATGCACTGATAAGAAATGATGAGATTCTCCACATACTCGGCAAGGACAGGGACATACAAAAACACTGATAAAAAGGGACAAAAATGTAGCACGTGTGTTACGATGTCAATGAATTGTACTAGAGGGGGCTGGAGAAGGTAAAAACTGCAGGGGAGAGACATAAGCTGGAATACATCCAACAAATAACTCAGGAAGTCGGGTGCATGTGGTGCTCTGAGATGACGTGATTGGCGCAGGGCAGCAATTCGTGGCAGGCCGCATCAAACCCGTCACAAGACCGATGACAAAAAAAGCGATTTTCCATCAGAATCCGTATTCTACATCAAGTCATACAATGGTAGAAACGCCCAAACTTGATAATCACAGACAATGTACCAAATGTCTCCTCAATAGTTATGACATAGTATTCCACATAAGAGTGTAACAGCCTTGGGAAGTTTTAAGAATGGCCTTGTAATTCTACAATGGTGGAACTTACATACTACTGCCTTCAAAATAGTCCCATTCTGACTGAACACATCGACTCCAACGGTGTTTCCGCTTTTGGAAACATTCCTAGAAATTTTTTTCGGTAAGTGTGTTAAGGATGCTCTCCGTATTTGCCTGGATGTCTTCAATCCAGTCAACAGGTAGAAGTCCGCAGGGGCCAAATCAGGGGAATATGGCGGTTGTGGAAACACAGGAATTTTCAATTTGGTCAAAAATTCAGCGATGGAGAAGGCAAGATGAGCCGGAGGAGCATTGTCATGGTGTAGCACCCAACTCCTGTCTTTCCACAATGCAGGCCAACGCCCAAGGACACCTTTGTAGTATTCCTGGTTAACTGTCCGTCCTCCAGGGGTAAATTCATGAGGCACAATACCAGTAGAATCGATGAACTTCACCAACATTGGCTTCACTTTCGATCAACTTCGCCGTGGTTTTTTCGGTCGTGGTGAACCTGGAGTCTTCCACTGCAAAGACTGCACTTTGTTTTCAGGATCATACCCACATATCCAAGATTCGTCACCTGTACTTACCCTATTTACCAAATCTGGGTCATTTTTAGTCCGATTAATCAGTTCTTGGGAGACTTCAAGTCGATATTGTCTCTGGTCACTTGACAACACTGTTGTAATATATTTTGCGGACACTCGACGCATGTTCACATCTTCAGTTAAAATTGTCTTTATTGCATAGAAACTTAAATTAAGTTCATCAGCCATCTCCCTAATGGTAAGTCTACGATCACAACGCACTAAGTCGCGACCTTTCACAACATTTTCATTCGTTTATGAGGTGGAAGGACGGCCGAACCGTGGTTCATCTTCAAATGATTCGTAGCCATTTTTAAAGCTGTCGAACCACACAAAAACATTTGACTGGCTCATAAAATTACCTCTAGAAGTTGTTTTTAATAGTTCATAACTTTCAGAAACTGATTTCCCGGTTTTAAAACACAATTTCACACTAACTCGTTGCTCCGTTTTTATGTCCATTTTCACGCAGACAGAATCCGGCAACGTCCCGCAGTTCCCTGTCAGAGAGCGCTCAAGGACAAGGCAATGACTCACTCCCCACCCTCCTTGTACCTGCCCGCCAAACCAGTAAGCAGTAGCGGATCCATTCTAAAAACTTTCCAATCATACCTCAATCAAAACACACTTTGCTCTGCCTGTAGTGAAGTCTGATCGAGGCCCTACGTTTTCCCCACAGTATGACTTTAAAACACTGACTGTAATTTAGGTGTGTACATTTTTATGATAACACTATACAACCACTTCGGCTACACATTCTAAACAGCGCAGCATTGGTGACTGAAAAATAAAACACACTAATCCGAAAAATGACAGCAAGAGCGTCGGATTGTTATCGTTCAGAAAAAAAGAGTATTCTCATATCAGAAACCAGCAGATGGAAACGAGAGTTATGCGGTCTGAGGTCACTGTGTGTGAGAGACGTAGTTTGGAAACTAATTTGTGTTTCGTAACGAACAGTCCCCTGCCGCATCGATGCTGAAAAATAATGCACAACCGTGATGACTTACTGAAGCGGATGGGGTGTTACTTATTATTACAGGAATTTCTGACACTGTACACGATGCGGCGCCCCCAGGCCGAAGGAATGTACAGAGGAAAGCTCCCCAACGGCCATTTTCCTCACTCGAAGAAATTTAGCCGTGGACTGAAAAACGAAAGCCTCTTACAGTTACCCCATACAGAGAAGGGCGAGGTCCACGACGAACAACTGTTCGCACCGTAGAATCTGAAGAGACGGTTTTGGGTCGTATCTTCGGAGATTTCTCAGTAAGTTACGATGGTTTTCGTGGAGCAGCAACAAACACCCCTAGAATAGCAATGCCGCAATTTTTTTCCAAAGGTTTATGTTGTGGCTCTCATTTTGAATTGCCGTTAAAAGCTAAGTAGTTTACGTCAAAACAATATTAAATAGTCCTTTCCAGCCACTGGTTCCGTAAGTTGCAATTCAAACGTTACCATACCATTTGTAAAATCCGTTTCGTAACAAAGTTATTACAAAACCCTTCCGCAGCTCACATTACCCGAGTTAACGCCACCGTTTCCTTTGTTTGTAGCCCACCTACTGAAAAACAATAACACTGTTAAAATTCATAAAGTTCTACGAAATAAAGAACTGATAGGCGCTGTGCGTCAACTGATAAACGCCATACATGCCTACAGACGACGGAAATTATGCCTGGATTCGAGGATAACGCATTCTCGCGTACTCTATGAGCCGGAGCTGATCTGCATAGTTGAAGCCAAATGTGTACGCATTATCACTGGAACAATTGCTCGGATTCGACAAGTTTTTAAAGACGTCTCATAATTACCCTGCAGTATTTCAGCATTATTTGCGGCAACGCCAACACTCGATGCCCCTCCTATATGATGCTGGCTTGTGTTTCGACAGTAAGTAACTCTGCGTTATACTTCAACACCGCAGCAGAAATTCGTGGCTTCCTACGGCTACCACACAATGACCTAAGCCGTTTCTGACAGATTCACGCACATCCGTACAGCACGGGGAAAGAGTCGCACGGTTAACTGCAGGTTGCGCAGTGACTAGGCATATACTGTTATCATGCTCACGTCATGTCGCGTCACGTGTTACGCCGACTTCATGCAAGGACGGCACACTCACGATAACCAAACAAAGACCATGCCATATACGGTCGCATTTTCCACGTCGGGAAACAATTACAAATTCCGCTCTCGGCGCAATGGTTCAAATGGCTCTGAGTACTATGGAACTTAACTTCTGAGGTCATCAGTCCCCTAGAACTTAGAACTACTTAAACCTAACTAACCTAAGGACATCACACACATCCATGCCCGAGGCAGGATTCGAACCTGCGACCGTAGCGCCTAGAACCGCTCGGCCACCCCGGCCAGCCCTCGGCGCAATACGGCGCATTCCCGCGTGATACAGAATTTTGTCAACGCTCAGTTGTGCTGCGATTCTGATATGCATGAGAAGTTTCATAATCACAAGCAAGACTGGAAATATGTCTTGCTCCAATAATCTGCTCTAATTGCTGTAATATATATCGTTCTCCATTCCCATGCCTTACATCATCGATGTCCGGATGAGGTCTGTTGTGCACTTGAGATTAAGAAGGATCATCCTTGGGCAGCGTACTGTAACTCGTTCAGTGAGGTGACAAAGGTTATAGGATAGCGACATGCACTACACAGATGGCGCTAATATCGGGTACACAAGGTATAAAAGGGCAGTGCATTGACGGAGCTATCATTTGTATTCAGGTGATTGATGTGAAAAGCTTCCGACTTCATTATAGCCGCATGACGGGAATGAGCAGACATTGAATGCGGAATGGTTGTTGGAGCTACGTGAATGGGACGTCCAGTTTCGAAAATCTTTAGGAATTCAACATTCCGCGATCCACAGTGTCAAGAGTATGCCGAGAATACCACATTTCACACATTCACACTCAGCGCGTACAACACCGGGGTCGAAGGCCTTCACTTAACGACCGAGAGCAGCGGCGTTTGCGTAGAGTTGTCAGCGTTAACAGACAAGCAGTACTGGTGAAATAACCGCAGAAATCTATGTGGGACGTACGACGCACGTATCTGTTAGGGCAGTACGGGGAAATACGGCGTTAATGTCCTATGGCAGCAGACGACCGAAGCCAGTGCCTTTGCTAACAGCACATCACCTGCAGCGCTTCTCCTGGGCTCGTGACTAAAATCGGTTGGACCCTACACGACTCAACTGGTAAGAGCTGATGGTGCTTCCATAATGATGTGTTTACATGAAACGAACTGGGTCCTAGTTATGCTCGGCTACAGCAGAAAATTTGCAGCGATTCCTGGACTGCATGTTCCCCAACAACGACGGAATTTTTATGGATGACAATGCTCCATGTCGCCGGGCCACAACTCTTCGCGATTGGTTATAGGAACATACCGGACAATTCGAGCAAATGATTTGGCCAGCCCAACATGAATCTTATCGAACATTTGTGGGACGTAATCGAGAAGTCAGTTCGTGCACAAAATCCTGAACCGCCAACTCTTTTCCAACTACAGAGGCTGTAGAGGCAGCATAGCTCGATATTTTTGCAGGGAACTTTCACCGACTTGCTGAGTCCATGCCACATCTAGCTGCTGCACTACGCCGGACAAAAGGAGGTCCGATACTATAATAAGGTATGAAGATGTACCCCATGATTTCTGTCTCCTCAGTATACGTGGGTTGCAAACTGACTATCGTAAAAGAAACCTCTGAGACCTGGTGCCACAGAAGAACTGCGAAGCTTTCATCAAGAACTAATGAGGAGATACAGAATCTAATTGAGAAAAAAAAGAAATTTATGTCATATTTGGACTGAAAGAAGGAAAAGGTTGATAGGACACACCCGGTGTCATCGAGGCATCGTTAATTTAGCAATGGAGGGAGGTTTGGGAGAGGGGGTAAAAATTTTAGAGGGAGACCAAGACCTGACTACAGTAAGTAGGTCCAGACGGGCGCAGGTTGCAGTAGTGCTGCAGAGAGAGGAAAGGTTGCGCAGGATAGACTAGCTTCGAGAGATGCATCACCGGACTGAAGACCACAATAACAGCAATACGAATGTGAAGCCTCTGGTTCCATTTTTTCTGTTATTTAACATGTTTTCACTTATGAAAACAAAAATTGTTAAGCCGCAGGTGAAACTTTAGAAACGACTGGTGTCTGAGGATCACAGGTTGACTCGTCACGAACAGCGCAGCGATAGTAACAAATATCCCCTCGTTAGCTCTGTACGTTTGAAACACGTGGGATGGCTACGGACACGTTAACATCGGAAAACTATGACTTCAGTTGGACATTCAGATCACTCGCTGTCCGGAAATTGTACAAACCATTCGTCACTTACTTGCAATCCGCGTTATTTTGCTTAACTGGGGCATTCTGTGGCCTCGAAAATCTCCAGATTTCTGTGTTCGTGTCTTCTTTCTGCATATATATCTTAAATTGGTGTGTATGAAGAATGTGTATTAACAAATACAGTACTGATGTACCACAGTTGGGTTATATATTTCACTGGCGGAATTTGCAGGTGACCGAGAACCACGAACTACACCCTTGTTTCACGGGAAGACGGCACGGACGATAAAGACGTAAATAGGGCGTGGCCAGCAAAGCGAATCGAACTTAGGTATAAATAGCTGGGCGTTGGTAACAATAGCTTGGGTCGCGACTACGACATCTTGCGGCACCCGACAAAGACATCTAGGTCAGACGAAGAAATATTGTGCACAATCAACAGCAGGGTTGTACGCTCTGAAATTTATCTCCAGTCAGTACCTGCCATTACAACTGTACGAGTCTGATCCAGAATGCACATAATTCGATACGTTTCGCTATTTCCCACCACAACTGGCTCCGCCGTTTAGATAATAGTAGGACCGGTATTAGCCTAAAGGACTTACGGGAACTGATTACTGGTTTGCGACATAGCCTTTCATTTTATCATCATGAAGGGCGACCTCTACCAAGGAATCAGTTAAGACTCAGAAATATGTGGAACTCACGCAGTCAGGATTGGGGTTTGGGAAGGAACAGGAGATTTCTTCAAATTAAAGCCGGGATTACATCTACTACCCCTGATGCTACTCTTTCTATTACAATTTCCCTTAGTGAGTCGAAAAATTAGCTCTAAAACATAGCATACTGTGGCAGGTTCACTTTAAAGTAATTATAATACTTCGAAGATTTTAGTATTTAATCACACACCATTCAGACATTACATGCTGTGTGCTAATGGGAGTATACAGTGAACGAATCAATATATCTGTTCTGTACAATATGCAGACCCAAAGTGACTTTATCGTAATCTGTTTATTTGTGACTTCCCTGCAGAAAGTAAGATCGATTACGGCAGCAAAGGCATACCCACCTAATAAGCAACTCATGAAAACATGTCACAACTCGGCAAAGTTGAATTATCGCAAAACTACGCGGAAAAATTCCTGTCCGCGACGGGCGCAGAGTAAGAACGACAAGGCCACCCACTAACACTTCCGATCCAAGCATTGCCCCGTTATAGCATAAATGCATACATTTGACTGCTGTTCAAACATTTGGCACATAATCACTGTTACAACAATTATAATTACAAACATCTTTATCAATTCGTACCCAACTCGTAATTAAATTCTAGTGTCCGATTCCATTCGCCGACTTGGAGTAATGACGTTCGTAAACAAAGTGATGTAGCATACTATAAAATTACAATCACAATTCACGCGATTATTTACTTAGCCACGAATTATATCGAAACAGATTGAAGATAATGGAAATAAATAAGAACCAAGCAGAAGAGGAATATACATGTGTGAAATAAATTATTGTCGTAATTTATAAGAGTAAAAAAGCACAGACGACCTGTAAATTCCATTACAGTAGCCTACAGGGCGTGGTACATTCTTAATATTGTGAAGCAGCGTTAATTTATACCAATAATTATTGAATGTAACGGAACTACCACGGAAAAGTAGGGGCGGGGAGAAAACAAACTGCAACGAGAAAACGAAGTAAATTATAACGTACATGAAACAGTAGCATGATATATGGAAAAACCGACACAGAAATCCTGAAAAGAAGTCAGTACACAAATAACAAAAATGCACAAAAAGTAACAAAAATTGGAATGGATAACTAGAAATGATCTACATACGTTAATTCTTGTTACCGATTCCAATATTAGTTACTATTTCGCAGCAGTTCAGCGAGCAACTACGAGTGCAAAAATCCTATTACATTTCAGTGCACACACCAGATGCATAAACGATCTAAATGAAGCATGCAATGGTTTGAATCTGTAACTAGAAGTAATCTCCTATATAGCTTCACTCTATTTCTGATTCCAATATTTGTCATTTTTTCGCAGCAGTTTACAGAGCAATTACAAACGCAAAAATCCGATTACATTTCTGGGTACACATCTGCCGGAAAATCTTTCTAAATAATGAACCATGGAATTAAAATATACATCAAGTCTTGTTACCGATTCCAATCATTCGATGGTTCATAATTTTGGAAATGTTTGCAGTTAGTGCGTGATCTTTGTATCAAGAATTATTATTGATCTCTGAAGTACTGTGAAAAAGCAAAAAACATTGTAGGTGCCAATTCCAAGTCTGTTTCGTTTTCATTGTAGTGAACAGAGTAATACCAAATCTAGAATTTCTGTAACACTGTAGTGCACACACTTTTTGCGAAGAACCGTGGAATGAAAGTATTTGTATGGAGTGTAGCCATGTATGGAAGTGAAACATGGACGATAAATAGTTTGGACAAGAAGAGAATAGAAGCTTTTGAAATGTGGTGCTACAGAAGAATGCTGAAGATTAGATGGGTACATCACATAACTAATGAGGAGGTATTGAATAGGATTGGGGAGAAGAGAAATTTGTGGCACAACTTGACTAGAAGAAGGGATCGGTTGGTAGGACATGTTCTGAGGCATCAAGGGATCACCAATTTAATATTGGAGGGCAGCGTGGAGGTAAAAATTATAGAGGGAGACCAAGAGATGAATACAGTAAGCAGATTCAGACGGATGTAGGTTGCAGTAGTTACTGGGAAATGAAGCTTGCACAGGATAGAGTAGCATGGAGAGCTGCATCAAACCAGTCTCAAGACTGAAGACCACAACAGCAACAAACAAGTCAATTTTAGTTAGCGCTTCCAACATAAGTTATTTTTTCGCAGTAGTCCACAGAAAGATTGCAAATGCAGAAATCCTATTGCATTTCAGTGCACACACTTGCTGGAAAAACGAGCAAAATTGTTATCCATGGCCTGGGACTAGAATTTACCTACACGGCGTAATTCTAGTTACCGATTTCAATATTTGTTACTTTTCGTGAATTTTCTTGTGCACTGGCTTTTATTTTACGATTTCTATATCGGTTTCCCACATTTCATGCTACTGTACTTTCGTGTTTCATATATTTTGTTACTTACTTCATTTTCGCCTACATTTTAGTCTCTCCCAGCCCAAACCCCCACTTTCCCGTGATAGGAAAGTGAGATTCAAGAATTATTATTAAAAATTAATGCTATTTTACAATATCACGACTTCACCATGTGCTATACTGTAATGGATTTCAAAATCCTAGCCGGTCGATGTGCCCGAGCGGTACAGATTGTGTCGAGCGAATGGACGCGTACGGGTATGGAGACCACCACATCAATCTATGTTCCCTCCGCCGGCCGGATATCAGAGCGGTTCTAGGCACTTCAGTCTGGAACCACGCGACCGCTACGATCGCAGGTTCGAATCCTGCCTCGGGCATGGTTGTGTGTGTTTGTCCTTAGGATAATTTAAGTTAAGTAGTATGTAAGCTTAGGGACTGATGACCCTAGCAGTTAAGTCCCATAAGATTTCACACACACACACACACACACATATATATATATATATATATATATATATATATATATATATATATATAGTATGGGCAGAGGTTATATTCGACAACCGGAATAAATTAATAACTGGCTCCTTTTACCGACCGCCGGCCGAAGTGGCCGTGCGGTTAAACGCGCTGCAGTCTGGAACCGCAAGACCGCTACGGTCGCAGGTTCGAATCCTGCCTCGGGCATGGATGTTTGTGATGTCCTTAGGTTAGTTAGGTTTAACTAGTTCTAAGTTCTAGGGGACTAATGACCTCAGCAGTTGAGTCCCATAGTGCACAGAGCCATTTGAACCTTTTACCGACCCCCGGGTCTCAGTTGGTGAACAGTTCAAAGAAAACTTGAGTCTCATCACAAATAGGTACGCTATTCATACAATTATAGTTGGCAGTGAATTCAGTCTACCTTCCGTATGTTGACAAAAATACATTATCAGACCCTATTGTAGATAGAAAACAACTTCCGTAATTTTTCTAAGTGCTTTTTTTAAAATTATTTTGAACAATTAGTTCACGAGGCCATTCAAACACTTGACCTCTTAGTCACAAATAATCCTGAGCATCACGACGGATACAGGGATTAGTGAACACACAGTCGAGCGAGGCTCAATTCCATAACAAAGAAATTCATCAAAACTGAACGCGAAATATATCTATTTATAAAAGCAGCTAAAAATTCGCTTGGCGTCTTTCTAAGAGACAGTCTAAAATTACTATGTAACTGAAGACCATATGTGGCTTAAGGTCAAAGAAATACTATCAACAGCACTCGAGATATTCATACCAAATAAATTAATGAGAGACGGAACTGATCCCCCATGGTACACAAAACATGACAGAAAGCTGCTACAGGACCACCGAAAAAGGCACGTATAATTTAGACGAACGGAAAGTCTCCAAAGATTGGCGAAGTTTTGCTGAGGCTCGAAATTTGGTGCGGATTTCAATGCGAGATGCATTTAATAGTTTCCACAACGAAAGTCTCTCTAGAAATGTGGCGGAAAATCCAAAGAGGTTCTGGTCCTATCTTAAGCAAACCAGCGAAAAGGCTCAGTAAATACTTTTAATGCGCGACAGCGATGAAGAGGAGGAGAAGGAGACTAGGGACCCAACCTTTCGGAGCAGCTAAAATCGTGGCAAATGTCCGCACACCGTCAGCACGGCTACGGGAACGGCAATGCTGTGGCGAGACCGGGGGGCGGGGGCGCGCCATCCGCCCACCCTCGAAGCCAGCCTGCTCCCGGGTCCCCGCAACTCAGCTCATTGTCGGGTCGGCTCCCGGCCCGGCGCCCCCCGCCGCTGGTAGTCAACTCGTCTGGGCTCCGCTCCGCCAGGCCACTCTGGCGACAATGGCGGGGGCGGAGTGGGCGGCAGTCGCGCCTCGAGGGCGTCCTCAGGGGCTGAGCTGGCGCTCTCTGCGCCGCAAGGCGCGGAGTTTGAGAGGGCAGGCTGGGGGGGGGGGGGGCGGTGGAGCACGGGGGAGGGTTAAAGTACTGTATTACCAGCGGTCGATACCGCCACTCTGTGTCTTATGCTGGCGCGAGCTGCCAGCCGGCAGTAGAAGCAGCAGCACTAATTACCGTGTCTGCGTTGACACTGGCTGCGAGAAACAAGTTATTCTCGCAGCAGCACAGCACGATCCCTCCAGCCCTCACTTGTAGTACGGTTTTACTGCGTCAACTGCAAGCTACAGAGGTAGCGTTCTAACGTTTTAGGCGCCCCAACTCAAAAGTTTGCCACTCATTCTTAAGACAGTCGGTAAATGCATACTAAACGAGTAATTCGTGTGGTGTGCGTACAGTAAGACCATCGGTACACACACCATCAGATTATTTGACTTGTCGTTCTAACGAAGTAGGCGAGTGTCAGCAATATGTCTCGTGGTCTTATCGTGGCGTGTTTATCTTCTGCCGTTAGGTCAGAAAGCATAGAAGTTACTTAACTTGATTCTGGATGCTATTTACAATTGACAATCTGAAGTTACTTTGGTCTTGGTACGTTAATCTTATTCTCACATATCTCTGATACTTGACAAAGTGTCTATACATCTCTCTTCATGGCTATGTACAGGAATATGATAATCTTATTAGGCGCAGACTGAAACTTGACTATACAGGGTGTTACAAAAAGGTATGGCCAAACTTTCAGGAAACATTCCTCACACACAACGAAAGAAAATATGTTATGTGGACATGTGTCCGGAAACGCTTACTTTCCATGTTAGAGCTCATTTTATTACTTCTCTTCAAATCACGTTAATCATGGAATGGAAACACACAGTAATAGAACGTACCAGCGTGACTTCAAACACATTGTTACAGGAAATGTTCAAAATGTCCTCCGTTAGCGAGGATACATGCATCCACCCTCTGTCGCATGGAATCCCTGATGCGCTGATGCAGCCCTGGAGAATGGCGTATCACAGCCGTCCACAATACGACCACGAAGAGTCTCTACATTTGGTACCGGGGTTGCGTAGACAAGAACTTTCAAATGCCCCCTGTAGTGACGTAACAAGACTGTTACGCCACTTGAGGTAGCCGACAGAAAGGCACGCGTACACACACGCCGACGGGCGTCAAGTCTGGAACAGGATAACTATTGAATGGTAGCAAGAAAAGTACGTAGCTGCTTTATACTTAACTTTAATGATCCTTGTGATACATCTCTCTTGACTATACAAATGCGACTCGTAAGATACATGCACTGTTACAATTGGCGCCTTGCTAGGTCGTAGCCATGGACTTAGCAGAAGGCTATTCTAACTGTCTCTCGGCAAATGAGAGGAAGGCTTCGTCCGTCTTGTCGCTAGCAATGTCGTCCGTACAACTGGGGCGAGTGCTTGTTCGTATCACGAGACCTGCCTTGTGGTGGCGCTAGGTCTGCGATCACACAGTGGCGACACGCGGGTCCGACATGTACTAAATGGACCGCGGCCGATTTAAACTACCACCTAGCAAGTGTGGTGTCTGGCGGTGACACCACACCCCCATAAATGAAAGTTAATAGGGTTGAGGTCAGGAGAGCGTGGAGGCCATGGAATTGGTCCGCCTCTACCAATCCATCGGTCACCGAATCTGTTGTTGAGAAGCGTACGAACACTTCGACTGAAATGCGCGGGAGCTCCATCGTGCATGAACCACATGTTGTGTCGTACTTGTAAAGGCACATGTTCTAGCAGCACAGGTAGAGTATCCCGTATGAAATCATAATAACGTGCTCCATTGAGCGTAGGTGGAAGAAGGAACTAAAATGAGCTCTAGCATGGAAATTAAGCGTTTCTGGACACATGTCCACATAACATCTTTTCTTTATTTGTGTGTGAGGAATGTTTCCTGAAAGTTTGGCCGTACCTTTTTGTAACACCCTGTAGACTGGTACAGACAAATGCAGACTGGCACAGACTGGTGCAGATTGACTGATCGGAGGTCTGTACACTCGTTATAATACCTCGCGCGTTCAGGTATCACTGCGCGAGTGTGATCCGCGAGGAGAAAAGGTTCTACGTTAGCAGCAATCTCATTGGCTGCATTACATATTAATACGCGGATCGGTGGAAGCAGAATTTGGTCCGTCTCTAAGACAGCGCCATCTCGTAGTGCGGAGACGGACGAGGGCTGCGCCTGCGCTGTTGTGCTTAGCGGGGCGCGCTCTAGTGGGAAAGTTGTGTACGCGCTGACTACGCGGAACTATGTACACAACAATTCGTTAGCAGTGAGCGTTTAAAGAGAGAGTGATGTGAAAACGAGAGAAATTCCAGGTCATTATTTTCTTTGTGTGATAATCAACGATCTTTGTACATGCCTATTGTATTGTATGTTAACCGGGGACCTAGAAACGACGGAGTGGCTCCGTTCCCGTCGCAGCCGCAATGGTCCACAACCCCACGACGACTACCGCAGTCCACTTACGACTCCCGTAGTCCACTTCACCCCTCCACCGCCCCACACCGAACCCAGGGTTCTTGTGCGGTTCAGCCCCCGGTGGACCCCCCAAGGAACGCCTCACACCAGACGTGTGTAACCCCTATGTTTGCGTGGTAGAGTAATGGTGGTGTACGCGTAAGTGGAGAACTTGTTTGCGCAGCAATCGCCGACATAGTGTAACTGAGGCGGAATAAGGGGAACCAGCCCGCATTCGCCGAGGCAGATGGAAAACCGCCTAAAAACCATCCACAGACTGGCCGAGGGGGCTTTGTACTCAACAGTAGTGACTCATTTCGTTTAACTTTTGGCAGTCGCTCACATTCAGAAAAGACTGTTTACAACTGGTTTGCAGAATTTCGTCGTGTTCGTGCTACCAAAAGCGATTAATTTCGCGTAGGTCGACCAGAACGGGCTGTGACTGAAGGAATAAAAAAAATTTTAAAAATACCGGATATGTGCGCATCGTCACTGAAGAGTGCTGCCGTCGAAAAGGGGCCAGTCGCTTTCTCGTAAACTTTTACCCGTGGCAAAAGACCGGTCCCCGCTGGACTGCGAACAAACTGACTGGAGCTCAGAGAAAGGGTCGTGTCAACTGGTGTCAGAAAATTCGACTGACGGAATACAAAATGGATATCCCTCTCGCAGTAATGTTCATGGTGTCCTGATAATACATGAAGTCAACAGAAACACAATGGGTATGTCTCCGGCCGCTAAACGTAGCCTAATAGGGTCGGAACAGAGCCTCCCCTAGAGCACGCTTAGGACCGTGGTATCCAAACCGTCAGCATGGAGAAAGAGTGTCTTTATCTTTGAGTACTTTCTGATTGATCGTACATATACTCAACAAGATAGGAACTAGAACACTTTCTTGAGCAAGGCCATTTTTCTGCTTCCTCCAGTGACTTTTATTCCTTCTACATTGGCGCAGAATTGTACGCTCTGCAGTTTTTATTAGTTGATGGTCCATAGTAACATCACAGATTTTGAGTAATAGTTTTCGGTCGACCAGAGGAAAGCCCGTTATTACTTTATTTTCATATCCCTCCTCAATACGCTCTGAGAGTGCCAAGATCTTACCAGTACAAGATTTACATGACCTGAAGCCGGCTTGCTGCAGGATTAACTTCGAATCAATGATATTATTAAACTTCCTGGCAGATTAAAACTGTGTGCCCGACCGAGACTCGAACTCGGGACCTTTGCCTTTTGCGGGCAAGTGCTCTACCAACTGAGCTACCGAAGCACGACTCTCACCCGGTACTCACAGCTTTACTTCTGCCAGTTCCTCGTCTCCTACCTTCCAAACTTTACAGAAGCTCTCCTGCGAACCTTGCAGAACTAGCACTCCTCAAAGAAAGGATACTGCGCAGACATGGCTTAGCCACAGCCTGGGGGATGTTTCCAGAATGAGATTTTCACTCTGTAGCGGAGTGTGCGCTGATATGAAACTTCCTGGCAGATTAAAACTGTGTGCCCGACCGAGACTCGAACTCGGGACCTTCGCAGGAGAGCTTCTGTAAAGTTTAGAAGGTAGGAGACGAGGTATTGGCAGAAGTAAAGCTGTGAGTACCGGGCGTGAGTCGTGCTTCGGTAGCTCAGTTGGTAGAGCACTTGCCCGCGAAAGGCAAAGGTCCTGAGTTCGAGTCTCGGTCGGGCACACAGTTTTAATATGCCAGGAAGTTTCATATCAGCGCACACTCCGCTGCAGAGTGAAAATCTCATTCTGGAATGATATTATTGATTCGATTAAAGGTCGGCCTTTCACGCAATTTGAAGAGGTGGACTTCTTCCACAGTTTAAGGATTTTTAAACGTCTCTCGGCACTGGTTAAAAGGGCTTAAAGCCCAATTTTTGGCATCCGGTCCGAAATGCTTTACCTATTCCACGCACACATCATCAATACCAGCCGCCTTTTCGTTTTTCATAGGTTTTATATCCTCATTGAGCTGTCTGATTATGAAAGGAGAGGACAAGTTGTTTATTTCTGTGTGGCTATCATGTTGTAACATGCTTTTCTCACTTTTTCTGTTGGGCTTGCCATTGAGTAGCAGTTGGTGCACAACTTAGTTATGTGTTTATCGACTTCATTGCTTTGTTTTGGGTTCCCATTGAGCTTCCTCATCAGATTCCACGCAGTTTTGCTGCTATATGACACGTCCATTTTCTCCGAGATTTCGACCCATTTCCTTTGCCTTGCTTCACTTAGTGTTGTAAGAGTTGTGCCATAACCCAATATCTCGTCACTGAAAGGGTCTTGCAAGTGCAGTTCTTCATACTTCGCTTACATATTTTTGATGTCCTCAAAAAGTCTTCCTATGAAGTTTTGTTCAAATGGCTCAAATGGCTCTGAGTACTATGGGACTTAACATCTGTGGTCATCAGTCCCCTAGAACTTAGAACTACTTAAACCTAACTAACCGAAGGACATCACACACATCCATGCCCGAGGCAGGATTCGAACCTGCGACCGTAGCAGTACCGCGGTTCCGGACTGAGCGCCTAGAACCGCTAGACCACCGCGGCCGGCTGTAGTACCGTGGCTCAGTGGTAAAATGGCAGGCTGCCTTACAGAGTCTAGGCATTACAGTGACATGCCGGGTGTTCTATCATATTTTATGGATGTGAGGACGGCAACACACATTGCCGAAACTAGTAATGTAGTAATTGTGTTTGCGTAACCATCTTGGCAAATAAATTGGTTTTCAAAAGAAAACAACAATTCAGAATTATATATCGCCCCCTGTATGGACAAATGAGGTCACGTAACCATACCACAATAACTTGCCAATTCGGCCCCGAGTTGACGAATAACCATGTTAGGTACTAAAATCATCTGAAGATGTCTTGCCAAGAACCTGGAAAACACAATAAAATAATTTCGCTGATGTCAAGTTTCCCTGAGGGAGATCCCCTTCGCACTTTGCCCTCGGGTAGTGTACTACCAGGAGGCGGAACACCGCAGCTGCTTCTGCTGACTGCACGGCTGCCCCGCCGCTTCGCCCTGAGCCATCAATACAGTTAGGTAACCCAGCCGTGTCGCGGTCGCGCCCGCCAGGACCTCAATAATGGAAACAAGTGTCCACAGAGGCGGCCGCTCGCCGTCGGTAAGCCGCGACACGCGCACAGGCGTTTCTGCTGCGACACCGCGGCACTAGCAGCCCAGAAGCTGTGTGTGCAACAGTTCCACTCGCCTTGTTTATTGTAACACAGTGGACCCGCGCACAATGCCGACGTCCGCGTTTCCATTGCTGCGACCACTGTGGTGCCTGTGTCCCGTGTTGCTTACTAGGTGACAGTCGAGCAGTGCCAAATGACGCATGCAACAATGCTGAGCACCAGCCGCCTGGAAGCAGAGGGGAGGTGTGGCGCGCTGCGGTGATTCTCGCCGCTGCAGACACCTGGTAGCCGAGCGAGCGGCCGCGACATATCTCTGGCTGGCTTCACACGGTCGCAACGTATCCGGAACGGTAGCTGCGCGATAAATGGAAGCATGTACTCCTATGGCGCATCGGAAGAAGGAAGATCAGGGTTTAACGTCCCGTCGACATCGTTTTCAGTATAGAATGGGAGCGCACGTGACTACGTAGGCTTTACCGGCGTAATATGTCTCTTCGGGTTTGTTGCCGGATCCTATAATCAACTTGATTCGATATTTCGGCGATCCAACTGGTCACCATCTTCAGGAGAATTCTGCTTCTGCTGATGAGTCCCGCTGAGAACTGACGCCAGACTGAAAATCGACGTCCTATATAAGCCACCGTTCAGTACACGGTTGCTGCCCTCCAAGACAGGGAGGTAGTGCCGCTCTTAGTAGAACACTGCTGGCAACGATATATCGCACTCAGGGCCGCACCGAAGAACGTTCAGTTTTGATGCGAGATAATACAGGGTTCCACGTCTTGCTAAGAGGAAACCCATTGTCTCTTGTTGATTAAATTATCCGCCAACCTAATTTCAATCGCCTCTTTATAGACACTGTTCCAGAAACCGGAAATGCTGGCAACTACCACAGTTTCATCAAATTTCATACTGTGTCCCTCATTTAAGCAGTGTTCTGCTACTCCCGATTCTTCCGGCTGTTGTAGTCTCGTATGACGGCGATGTTCCACACACCGTCATGAACTGTACGAATCGAACGGCCAGTGTAAGCCTTCCCACATTGACACGTAATTTTGTATACATCGGGTTTCTTTGACAGATCCGAGCAGTGCCCTAATCTTAGAAGGTGGATGGAACTCATTCTCAATGTTAAAATTCTTTAAAATTCGACCAATCTTAAACGATATGCCTCCAACATAACGAAGAAAGGCTACCGATCTATGTTCCTCTTCATGCACCTCCAGAGATGGTCCAAACTCAATAGCGTGACGAATCTGCTTCTCGGAGTATCCGTTTCCCTTAAAATCAGCCGTCAAATGCGAAAGTTCTTGCGTTAAGCTGTCCGCGTCGGAAATGGTATATACTCTCCGTATCAAAGTCCTAAGGACGCGTCTGCGTTGGTGTGGTGGATGACAACTCTTAGAATGCAGAATGCGGAGTAGGTCCGGCAGTTCCCACGGGGCGGAACTTCCGCGGCTGCGCAATTCCGCCGCTTGCCTGCTGCACCGCTCGTAGTGAGAACGAAACCGCGCGGCGATAGCCTCAGTGCCACGGTAGCCGAAAATCAACTGAGCAGTTTACACGGGCCGTGCGGCAGGTGCGCGAAGAGGAATCGGCTACAGCAGTCAGTGCCGGGAGCGAAGTGGCCAGTTGACAACAGGCACTGTTGCGTTCTGTGTTTGTTTCTGCAATTGTCTTCCACAGTATCTCCTCTAGATACGGAGAAATTCTTCACAGAAATAATAATAACGGAGCTGTAGAAAAGGGCTTATATTTGGGACCAGTGAATACAAAAATAAACACGAGAGAGATACGAATACGAATAAAACCTTCCCAGTTTTCAAGCCGCGTCAATTCCAATAAAGTACTCGAGCTTTCGATTGGTATTTCTGCCATCATCGTCTGGAGGAAAAAACCACTGACTGCCGGAGCTGGTATGGATTTCCGCTTATACAGGCACCAACCAGACGGGGCAGAAACGACGCGTCCGCTGAATGTGAGAAGGTGAGTTGGGCACTTCATAGCAGCTCCGGTCTGCCGCGGGACCGAGTGACGTCACAGCAGGGCATGAAATTTGCTACGAATTATTAATAGATTTCGCAAAGCATTCAAGTTCAAATGGTTCAAATGGCTCTGAGCACTATGGAACTTAACTTCTGAGGTCATCAGTCCCCTAGAACTTAGAACTACTTAAATCTAACTAACCTAAGGACATCACACACATCCATGCCCGAGGCAGGATTCGAACCTGCGACCGTAGCGGTCGCGTGATTTCAGACTGTAGCACCTAGAACCGCTCAGCCACCCCAGCCGGCAAGCATTCAAGTAAAGAGAGAAAGTCTGTTGGTAAGTATTCCTTTTTATCACGTCATTATTTACGTTAACACTCTGGGTTACGTGATCAGGAACTGCAACAGAACTACTTATTTAGTTTGCCTATACATGGTTTACTTATTTAGTTTCCATATACATGTTACGCGTCTTCATTCACAGACTCGTCGCCAACTGTGACGAGTTTCAAGAAACTACTACATTTCTCCGTTGGTTCACGTCTTCTACTCTCACAATGTAACGAAGTGACTAATTCAGCTGCAATTATGGCGAAGCCCGATAACGAGTCATTTTAAAGGTGCAACTAAGGACAGATACATCAAATACTTACAAAAGTTCAAAATGGTGTGATTTCTGAAGTATTACAAGCGCCATTGATGCATGGTTGGGTAGCGGGAAACATGTCTAATATACTCACTGATGGTATTAATTGAAGTATCGGATTTCTTAATTATTTATTGTGAAGACGAACAATAAATGAAATGAATTACCGACAAGAATGAAGCATCGGTGGCATTATAATTTCTTACAATACGGCTTCGCACTGGACACCGTTCCCACGCTCGTTTCATGAAGAAGCAGCAATAATGGCGTCGATGCCTTTGCTTTTGCATTCCATGGATTAAGCAGAACGATCGCCTCTGACAATTACGTTATTGGAAAGAATGCTACTTACATCAACAAAAATATAAAATTAAACGCATCACGTTCAATAAGCGCTGCTCTAAAACGGATTTCTGGGTAATTTAAGAGTAAACAGTTGCACATTAGTACGTTTCAGAGCAATTTACAGTACAATCACCGATAATAATATGGAGGAGGGAACAACAACGGCATATATTCTGCCTTAAGTAGCACTTCATATTCTTCTCTCCTAATAAGACAGTCTACCAGTCTCACTTACAAGCAGCCATCCCACATCCGTTTCTTATTTCTGACATATTTCTCCTCCTTTCATCAAAGTTCGTGCCAACTTTAAATCCTTTCACAGTAAATGTGTCTTCGAATTGGTGATTATCTCTCTTGCCTCCACAATTATGGAGAGCACAGCACAGATTACGCAGTTAACTCTGCGACTGAATCTGCCATTTTATATATCTAGTTTTAAAATGAAAATAGCTATTAATGCAAGGAGTGTTTACTCGGGACTTCAAGATAGACCTATGTATCTCTTTCCAGATTTCAAAATAGTTTCTATATGTTAGTTACATTTCATACACACCAATGTACGACCTAAAATACAGCAAATGTACACAGGCTAGTAACAACATTTTTCACTGTAAACATTTCGAAATGTGACAGTAAATACGAGCAACAAGGAACAGTGGACTAGTTCACTGTAAAGCTGCGCTGTAAACTACAAGATGCAAAAGAATCAAATTTAAATTCAAGAGACACAAGTCAGTCGTAAAAATCCGTAATCTATTGCAGCAGACCTAAATTTCGACAGTAACATGATCATCGGTGCTTTACCAAAGACGGATGTAGGTCCCAATGTGTCCGAGCAGAAACGTATAACAAAATGACAAACACATGTGGCAACACATATACAGTTTTTTAAAGGAATTCCTGACGTTCTACAAGCAGAAAAGTTTGCTGGTTTCTTACCCGTAGTCTTGTGTGAAAATACGGTGAACGATCAAAACTCAAGTCTATAGATATTCATGGAACTTTTTTACAATACGTAAGCACCCGTTTTTCTCCATTTCACGGTGTAATTTCTTGTTTACTTTAAACTGTTCAAATCTCTGCCGTACTTGTGACTGCAGACTTTGTAACAAAACCGCGAAAACAAAGAACCGATACCAGCTGATACGTACAGTGGTCGTGTCTCGAGCTCCATTGGTTAGTTCCTTGCATCTTCTACGGATCATGACTGCGATCCTCGCTATGGTCTAGAACGAAAGAAGGAAGATTGCGTTTAACGTCCCATCGACATCGAGGTCATTAGAGACGGAGTACAAGCTCGGATTGTGTAAAGGAAGGGGAAGAAAATCGGCCGTCACCTTTCAAAGGAATCATCCCGACATTTGCCTGGAGCGGTTTAGGGAAATCACAGAAAACCTAAATCTGGATGGCCGGGCGCAGGTTTGACCCGTCATCCTCCCGAATGCGAATCCCGTGTGCTAACGACTGCCTTAGTCACCTCGCCCGGTATCTGGCCCGAGTCAGTTTCGCAAATGCAGTACTCCTGCATCTTCTGGACGCAAAAAGAAGTACTGACAATTTACACGATTTCTTAACGTTTTCGTCTTTCGCATTACTTACATACACTACTTTATACTTAATTATTTCTCTCCCTACTCATATACGCGCACACAACCACCACCACCACCACCACCACCACCACCACCACCACCACTACTACACATTCAGGTATTCTATGACTTGTAGGGAGATATGATTTCAGTTTTTGACTTAAGACCATTGTTATCCGTTGAATTCTTTACATTTCCGGGAAAATGGTCACAGATTTCTGTTTCACTTGTATCTGCGACACGCTGTCTAAATCATTTCTCGTTCAAGTACTGAATTTACGAGTCTTACTATCTTTTTTTTCTTTTTTTTTTTGACAACAAACTTCATAAGAAAGTAACTGTGCTAACAGCCTGTTGTCGGTACGCCCAACTGCTTAAAGAGCTGCCTATAAGAGGTTATACAGTCGACAATACAAACTATCCTTGCTAAACGTTTCTACGTAACGAACACTTTTCACCTCATTGACGAGTTACCATAATACACGACGCCAAAAGTTATCAGTAAATAAAAATTGAAGAAGTAAGTCAACTTTTTGAGATTTTCATCCCCATAAATCTGATATTATCCATAACACCAAAGTTGAGGAGCTGAAATATTTGAGAAGATCTGTGACATGCGACTTCTAGTTCAGGGTATTAGCAATATGAACACCTAGGAATTTAGAATGTTCTGCATCATGTATTCCTTTACTTCATGTACAGGGTGTATCAAAAAGAATCATCCGATTTGACATGGCACGTCTCTATTTCCAAAACTTATAAACATATACAATGAATTTTGTTTTTTTATGAAACTCAAAAAAGTTTTTCCCTGCATTTTCATACGTGTTCAAGATGCCCCACTTGAGATGCACGGCACATGTCAATGCGGTATTCAAATTGTTGCCACACTTCGGTGAGCATGTGTTCCACAGCTGCTATTATGCGATGCGTCTATTCATTCGTTGTTGGTAACGGAGGCACCTAAGCGGAGTCTTTTATAAACCCCCACAAGAAATAATGACATCCGGTCCGCTGACCTTTGAGACCAGTAATGTAAGGCTGAATCACTGGGTGCACTGCGACCGATCTGTCGATGACTAATCCTTTGATTTAAAAATTGCCGCACTTCCAGATGCCAGTTTGGCGGTTCACCATCCTGCTGGTAAATGAAATCGTTCGAATCAGCCTCGAACTGTGGGAAAAGAACCTTCTCAAGATTATCGAGATATGTGCTTCCTGTAACAGCGTTCTAGGCAAAGAAAAATGGACCATACACCTATTCTCGTGAAACTGCACAAAACACATTAAATTTTAGAGTGTCCCTCTCATGCTTTACAACTTCACGTGGTTGGTCCGTACCCCATATTCTCATATTATGACGGTTCACCTTTCCATTTAAATGGAATGTTGCCTCGTCACTAAACAGTAAGCGTGGAAGAAAACTGTCATCCTCCATTTTGCGACTGTGACCCTGTACTTCCCAACGCGTCCCGCAGCTTGGCACTTTTCCTTCCCCGCGCCACAAGCCCCCTCACGCGCAGTAGTTTTCCTGCTGCAATTCGTTACTACGGAGTACGGTTCCCACTCTGTGTCACAGCGCCCGACCAAAGAACAACGCGTAGATTACGGAAAATAGTTGCACGAACCTTTTCTGTACTTCGCCTTTCACTGTTTTACAAATGGTCTCTACACGGCGCTACTAAAATGCGATGTCACAGTTGCTTTAAAACGTAATCAACTGTTATTTATACAGGGTGTATCAAACAGAATCATCCTATTTGGCACGTCTATATTTCTGAAACTAATGAACATGTATGAATTTTGTTGTTTGGTGAGGTGGAAATCTAAAGTTTTTTTTTTTTTTTTTCTCAACCTTTTCATAGGTGTTCAATATGCCCTCCGTTGAGATGTACGGCATATGTCAATGCGATACTCAAATTGTTCCCTCACTGCAGCGAGCATATCTTGAGTTACAGCTTCCACGGCTGCTGCTATGCTACAAAGTATGTCTCAGTTCATTCATTGTTGTTGGTAAAGGAGGCACACAAACAGAGCCTTTTAGAAATCCCTTATAGACAGGTCCGGTGACCTTTGAGGCCAGTAATGTAAGGCTGAATCATTTGGTCCAGTGCAACCAATTCATCGTTCAGTAATCCTTTGCTTTAAAAATTCCCACACTTCCAGATGCCAGTGTGGCGGTGCCCCTTTCTGTTGGTAAATGAAATCGTTCGAATCAGTCTCCAACTGTGGGAAAAGAAAGTTCTCGAGCTTATCGAGACATGTGCTTCCTGCTACAACAGTGTTCTCGGCAAAGAAAAATCAACAACACACTTTTTTTCCATGAAACTGTACAAAACACATTAAATTTTGGAGAGTCTCTCTCACGTTGTACAACTTCATGTGACTGTTCCGTACCCCACATTGTCACATTAAGACGGTTCACCTTTTCCCTTGAATGGAATGTTGCCTCTTCACTAAACTCTAAGCGTGGAAGAAAATTGCCATCCTCCAACCTGCCAAGAACGAAACTGCAGAACTCCACACATTGTTGATTGCCACTTTCAGGAAGAGATTGCAGTAGCTGAATTTTGTATTGTTTAAGGTGTAAACGTCGACCACCACACACCAGACGGACATCGGGGGCACGGTGAGCTGTCGAGCTGCACGGCCAACGGATTTCTGCGAACTCCTTGTGTAACTATGGCGGATGCGTTCGACGTCTGTGTCACACACTCAGGGACGGCCCGGAGATTTGCCTATACACAAACAACCTGTTTCTCGGAATTGTTCACGCAATCGTCTAATGCCCTGTGCTGTAGGATGATCCACACCATAGCTAGTATGAAAGTCACACTGAACAGTTATTACTGAACCGCACTGCGCAAAACCTAGAAGACGAAACGCTTTCTGTTGTCTAGTTTTACTAGAACTGTTGTGGGCGCACACTGCTGCTACTTAGCGGGAACCATTTAAAACTCGGGTGTATGCTTTCCCAACAATACGTTATTGACACATATATATCACAAATAACATTTTTTTTAATCGGATGATTCTTTATGATACACCTCGCCTTATTTCTAATAGCGTGGTCAGGCCTTGTGCAGTAATGAATTGCATGTATTATGTTTTACCTTTATTCAGTCTGAGTCCATTTGCAGAAAACCTGTTATTAATTTTCATGAAATTATTACTTACATTTTTAAGTACTGATCTTACTTCGCTAGGCTCGATTATAATACTTACACCGTCGGCCAGATAAATCTGCTTCTTGCATATGTATTATTTATACACACCGAGCAAAGGGTAGTCCCTGTCGCACATCTTCAGTGATCTTCCCCTACATTGCAGAAGCTGTTTCAGTGTAGCTACTCGCTCCTCGAGATCCTTAATGCGACAGTCCCGCACCCTTTTCGTTAGAAAACCAGTGAGTGAGCCACTTCTCGTTTTCGACCGAACGCCCGCCAGTAAGGTGAGGGGGATATCTGCCCTGCTAGAAGCGCGGGCCGTCGCCTTGACATCGACACCCGCCCAGCGGGCCGGCTCGGCGGGTTGCCTACGCCTGCGCCCACTGCCCCGATCACACGTGTCAACTTTCACACGACTACGTGTCACCTCACATCTTCTCTGCCATTGTTTTCTCGCTATGCTGCACGGATGAACTCCGTCTTCTTTCAGTTGACTCGCTGCAGGTGCCCGATTACGAACAGTTTTAAAATAATTTTCTGTTCAGTAATATGTAACAGGGGCGATGTTCTTGAGGACAATATTATGGAAATGGAAGTGGAGGTAGATGAAGATGAAATGGGAGATGTGATACTGCATGAAGAGTTTGACAGAGCACTGAAAGGCCTGAGTCGAAACAAGGCCCCGGGAGTAGACAACATTCCATTAGAACTACTGACGGCCTTGGGAGAGCCACTCCTGACAAAACTCTACTATCTGGTGAGCAAGATGTATGAGACAGGCGAAATACCCTCAGACTTCAAGAAGAATATAATAATTCCAATCCCAAAGAAAGCAGGTGTTGACAGATGTGAAAATTACCGAACTATCAGTTTAATAAGTCACAGCTGCAAAGTACTAACGCAAATTCTTTACAGACGAATGGAAAAACTGGTAGGAGCCACTTCGGGGAAGATTAGTTTTGATTCCGTAGAATTGTTGGAACACGTGAGGCAATACTGACCCTACGACTTATCTTAGAAGAAAGATTAAGGAAAGGCAAACCTACGTTTCTAGCATTTGTAGACTTAGAGAAAGCTTTTGACAATGTTGACTGGAATACTCTCTTTCAAATTCTAAAGGTGGCAGGGGTAAAATACAGGGAGCGAAAGGCTATTTACAATTTGTACAGAAACGAGATGGCAGTTATAAGAGTCGAGGGGCATGAAAGGGAAGCAGTGGTTGGGAAGGGAGTAAGACAGGGTTGTAGCCTCTCCCCGATGTTGTTCAATCTGTATATTGAGCAAGCAGTAAATGAAAGAAAAGAAAAATTCAGAGTAGGAATTAAAATCCATGGAGAAGAAATAAAAACTTTGAGGTTAGCCGATGACATTTTAATTCTGTCAGAGACAGCAAAGGACCTGGAAGAGCAGTTGGACGGAATGGACAGTGTCTTGAAAGGAGGGTATAAGATGAACACCAACAAAAGCAAAACGAGGATAATGGAATGTAGTCGAATTAAGTCGGATGATGCTGAGGGAATTAGATTCGGAAATGAGACACTGAAAGTAGTAAAGGAGTTTTGTTATTTGGGGAGCAAAATAACTGATGATGGTCGAAGTAGAGAGGATATAAAATGTAGACTGGCAATGGCAAGGAAAGCGTTTCTGAAGAAGAGAAATTTGTTAACATCGAGTATAGATTTAAGTGTCCGGAAGTCGTTTCTGAAAGTATTTGTATGGAGTGTAGCCATGTATGGAAGTGAAACATGGACGATAAATAGTTTAGACAAGAAGAGAATAGAAGCTTTCAAAATGTTGTGCTACAGAAGAATGCTGAATATTAGATGGGTGGATCACGTAACTAACGAGGAGGTATTAAATAGAATTGGGGAGAAGAGAAGTTTGTGGCACAACTTGACTAGAAGAAGGGATCGGTTGGTAGGAGATGTTCTGAGGCATCAAGGGATCACCAATTTAGTACTGGAGGGCAGCGTGGAGGGTAAAAATCTTAGAGGGAGATCAAGACATGAATACACTAAGCAGATTCAGAAGGATGTAGGTTGCAGTAGGTACTGGGAGATGAAGAGGCTTGCACAGGATAGAGTATCATGGAGAGCTGCATCAAACCAGTCTCAGGCCTGAAGACCAGGACAACAACAACATGTCCGAATGAGCCGTCGACAACAACACGTCTCACAGCAATAGGAAAACTTCCTGGCAGATTACAATTATGTGGCGGACAGGGACTCTAAGTCGAATCCTTGCAACTGTAATCAAGGTAGTCGAAGTGTTTGGTGATTTCAAGAGGCATTGTATCGAAGATTTATACAGCAACACGGTAAGCACAAAAACTTCCGCCAAGACACAACGCGGAAGGAAGTGTCTTGCGTTATCGTGACAGACAGTGATTGAAGAGAAAGGGAACGATAGCTGCAAAAGTGACTGCAGAACTGAATGTCGCACTCGCGAACCGAGTCAGCGCCTACACAACACGACGGATGCTCCGCAAGCTGGTAGTAGAGGGACTAGCTAGAATAGCAAAAGTGATGCAAATGTTTCTGATAGGAAAACATGGTGCCGCTAATCATACAACCAGGACTATGGATTTGGACGGGCGAATTTCGTTTCACACACTGTTCCCAGCTTCTGGTTGAGCTTACGTCCCAAGAGTGAAATGATGAGTTTGGTTGAGGGGGCTCTCGACATCACGGTCATCAGCGCCTGACGAAAAGTCAACATGAAATCTAATGGGTGGGTACGAAAGCTGTCCCCACATGGAGAGCAGTTTATAACGTACTAAAGTCTGCCGCCTTTCCCCAGCAGTTATAGGGATGAGGCCTGATAGTCCACAAAAGAGTGAAATATAACGGAGGTTTGGTGATGATTTGCGCAACCATGTTGTGGTATTCCGTGGGACCCAAGGGTACAATGTAAGTTCGCATTACTGCCAAAGATTACTTGACCAATTTGGCTGATCACGTACATCCCGCGCTACAATATCTGTTTGCCAGTGGTGAGGCTGTGTTTGTAAGGGGTCCATAGGCCCTTACTATAAATTTGCACTCGGCACAGGTCGATAGGGCGAACAATCGATCGTGTCGTGTTGCGAGAGCGTGTGTGGAGTTGAGCAAGTGCCATGTTGCGGGTAGAGATGTGTGGAGGTCTTTGTTGAAATGTAAGGCTTTAACGGAGAAGGGAGTCGCCATAGCCGTGGCTAGACCCGTTTGTACTAGAATAATACCGGGAAGGTGAAGAAGTATTATTACGAAAGTGATCAGTGACATTTCTAGGGCCGATATTTGGTTTCGCGTCTACCGCGCCGGCATCACCTTGGATTGCAGTGTTGGATGCAGTGATGGATTAGCGTGTGACGATAATGGAAAATGAAGAAGCCTGTGCTGAGATTAGCCGTAATTAGATATGTATGACGAAGGCAGTGGCTGTCTCCTTTTTTTGTGTTTTTGAGACGAATATAGGTTCGTAATTAGTGAAACTGTGTTGGTGTTTTTCTTGTTACCAGACATTTCATTATTACAGTATTGAACAGGACGAACTGGAAAGTAACAACTTCCGTAGCAGTCAATTCCGATTACCAGCCCCATTAGGTACACGGTCACATTAATAATAAATATTGGGCTGCTATTCGACCAGATCAGGTCGGAATAAATAAACGGTGTTACATGTTCCAAGACGACAGGGACCATCTTCAAACGGCTTGCATCGCCCAGGACTACTTTTGTGGGCATCAGGATGAACTGTCGCGACCACAGTCACGAGATCTCAATATTATTGTGCCATTATGGTCTACTCTGGAGAGAAGAGTGCGTAATCGCTATCCGTCCACACCATTGTTACATGAACTTGCCTCTAATCCCTTGTAAACTGAAGAACATCAGTGTTTACGCATTCCGAGTCGATTGGAAGCTTTTTTTTGTCAACGGTTTTTCTACACCTATTACACATGGTAATGTTTCGTGTTTTCATATTTTTCTCGACGCCATGTTCGACGAAACATTATTGGACACACATTGTTCTTCACTCTGATGTTGGTACCTTCGAAGCATGGTTTTTGAATGATTTAACATATTCTGCAAGTGATGAAAATCGCTGCCCGCGCTTTTCGTGACATAATCGACAAAAAGATGTCTGCAGACGACACATCAGGTTAATACTGACAATACCATATTACTTTCATCTTTTTCTCCATCAAATTACTAATTGCTGGAATGCTGTGTGACGTGCGGTGTTATAAAGAAAAATGATGTTTTTCTGATTTCGTCGCTGTACATTAGTAAACAAGTTTTATGCAGCACTCAGCATTAACTGTTCATCGATCCTCTGAACTATGAATCGCAATTTGTCTGGTGTACTCAAGGAAAAAACTTTCGTTGGTTTCGTTTCATCTTCGCATGCGCATTTTCCATTTCCTCGGGCAAATTCTGTTGGCATTTCTTTACACCATTTGACATGAGCCTGTTACTGAGCTTTCACGAACAGTGCTGAATCCGTCAGGAAGAGGTCTTTTACGTTTTCATCCAAAATCGAATGTGCCGCACATTTCCCTATGCGTCTGTGTCACACCAAGCCACATGTCGATTACTCTCCAATCATGGTGGGGACGGCATCGGTGTATTTTGGAACAACAATCGATTTTCACCGATTTTCACGAAATTCACCGCTGACGGAAGTACGTTCTCGACATAATTCTACAAATCAACCGCCAGCTTTGTTTTCTGGGAGTGAGTGATCAACCAATGTTGAACGAAGCGATCGAGGGATTGTTGACTTAGGGTTTACTAAATGTCTAAAGGGACCATCCAATGAAAATCATCACATGAAATTCCTTTTTATTACAACTCTGCCCGTTCAAACTCTCAGTCCGAACACAATACGTCGCATATTTCTGGTTTAAAAGCAATGACTAGCGATAACTAAGCGTAATGTTTTATCAACAACAGCGTCATGTAGCGGTCCTTTGGGTAAATTTTACAAGCCGAGCCGCGTGCCATATTATTAACGGTAAACAACACACTGACATTCTGATTTCACGTTGCCTTGCATCATACGAAATAAAGTCTAGACATGTCCCTCTCTTTTGAGTGGTCGAGAATGATTACACGACGTTCTCAGGATATCCCAGTATTCCTCAAATGGAAAACAATGCATTCCTGCGTGTAGAACAGGAATCATACTTATTTTATATATGTGTTTTATAAGTATTAAATGGTTCAAATGGCTCTGAGCACTATGGGACTTAACATCTGTGGTCATCAGTCCCCTAGAACTTAGAACTACTTAAACCTAACTAACCTAAGGACATCACACACATCCATGCCCGAGGCAGGATTCGAACCTGCGACCGCAGCGGTCGCGCGGTTCCTGACTGAGCGCCTAGAACCGCTAGACCACCGCGGCCGGCTATAAGTATTACAATATCATTACCACCAAGACAGATTTTCCAGGCATCGCGTTCTTCAACTACGTGCAGCCATCTTGCTTTTCCATGGTTACTAATGTCATCGACTGACCTTTCTCTAGTCAGTCTTTTGTTATTTGTTGCAATCCGCCAAGTATTTTTTTTTACTTTATTTTACGAATACGAATTTCTGGTTTCCATCTCAAGTAACCAATAACACATCTGATTTTAATTATTTCGAACTTATTAACAGTAGGTTCAACCAAGTTGTACCGAGCTCCAGCCCGCTTCAGCAGCGATGTAATGTAGACGATTACCTCGAAGCTGTAATCCCTGTAAAAACACACACATTCGTTTTCTATTAAAAATTAAATTACCGCTGAAGAAGACGAAGCTGTCATCGAACCTAGAGTTCGTTTTAACACAACTACGCTTTAACAGGCACGGTCTTCAAGCTGCCTTTCTGCGAAATTTGAACTAACTCAACCAGTCAGTTATAGAAAGACCCGAAGTTAAACGCTCACTCCAAAGCACGATGCAAGTCGGCATTTTTCACATCAAAAACATTGTCAACGGTGAAGGAAGTGGTAAGTGACACATCAAAATCCTAGCAGTGACCAGCAATCAAACCCGTGATCTTTGAATTTGTAGCCTGCCATTTTACCACTGAGCCACGGTACTACAGAACAGTATAAACAACGTCAAAACACTCATTTTCAGTTGCCTGATCCAAGGATAAGTATTTTTCAGACAGTGACGGAAAGAAGGAACCAAACTAACCAAGAAAGGGAGATACAAGTTGGCTGGTAGGTTTCGGGGAGGGGACCAAACGGCGGCGTCATAGGTCCTATTGGATTAGGGAAGGATGGGGAAGGAAATCGGAAGTGCCCTTTCGAAGGAACCATCCCGGTATTTGCCTGAAGCGATTTAGGGAAATCACGGAAAATCTAAATCAGGATGGCCGGACGAGGCCTTGAACCGCCGTCTTCCCGAATGGGAGTCCAGTGTGCTAACCACTGCGCCACCTCGCTCAGTGGGATACAAGTTTCATGTGCGACCATTGTGTTGATACCACCGTATGTCTCGTGCAAAGATTATGAGAATAAAACAAGAGAAATTGAGGGGGGGGGGGGGGTTGGGGGAGGCATACACAGTTAATATCTCTGAATGCGTCCTAATCTGTAAGTAGTATGTATCCGAACACTTGCTGGTTCACATTTGGGATAACGACGGTTCAAACCTGTGTCCGACCGTCCTGATTTAGGTTTTCCGTGATTTCCCTAAATCGCTTCAGCTAAATGCAGGGATGGTTCCTTTGAAAGGGCACGGTCGACTTCCTTCCCCATCCTTCCGTAATCCGCCTGGGACCGATGACATAGCTGTTTGGTCCCTTTCCCCAAACCAACCAACCGACGAACACCTGTTGGTGGATATTGATACTCGTGATCCCACCCTTCGCTTTATAACAGCTCTAACTCTGCAGGGGACACTTTCAGTGACGTGTCTGAATGTCTTCCTCAACAGTCGAAACCAGACAAGTTAGTAAAGTTGCACGCGTGCGTCTGGATCGAACCAGACGCTGACGCTAAAATGACGGGACTTATCCTTGGCCCGAGTCGTAAGAGTGTAAGCTGTGAGAAGCTGTTCCTCCTCTATTCCTCACTGGCTGGCTTGTTCTTCCTCTGGTTGTGGTTGTACCTCTAGGTTATCTGGAACAAAGAATTAACGGCCAGATGCCTCTGGCTTCTTCTTCTTCTTCTTCTTCTTCTTCTTGTTTCCTGACTGTCCGAACTCTGTTTTTGTCAGACGGGAGTAGTCCACTGGCGACGAGTTCTGTTTGATGTACAGGACGGCTTGTTCCGTCATGTTCCTCCAGTCTGCGTCGGTGAAGATCGGATAGCAGTTTATTAGCTCCAGATCCGCACTTCGAACGAGTTCCCTCCCTTTGACCTTCTGGTTTAGTGGTTCACGCTCCCAGGGGAATAAATAGGGTTTGTGTGGGAGGGGAGGGATATCGGTTTCCGTGAAGGGGTACGGATTTCCATGGTGGGGGTAGCTGCCATCTCTAAGGTCGTCTGCAATCTTGGTGAGTACCTCTCACACAATTCTTGTGCACTCGTACGGCTCGTCTTCTTCTCCCTCGGTGTCCACAGGCGTCTCTTCCGCCGTCTGCGTATCTGCAGAGGCAGAAGGGACGGCTGCTTCCAAGGGGGCCGTCTTCTTGCTGTCGGCGGGTGTCCCCGACTCCATGACCACCTCCCTAGCAGGCTGCGTTTCCGCGTCGGCCAGGGCGTTTTCACTCATCGCAAATATGTTCAGTTGGGTTGAGGACTCTTGGACGGCGAGTCCATTTCAGGAATGATGTTCTCCAAAAACCATTGCCGCTTTATGACAGGGTGCGGAATCAATCATCGTTTCCGAAGCATTCTTCTACTGTACGCAACACACAATGCTGCAGAGTGTGTACAGATCATCTCTCACTAAGCATTTTCTTAAGCGCAATAAGGGAACCACACCTCAACCACGAAAAACACCCCCGTACCATACACCACCTCCTTAGCACTGCACTGTTACCACCAGACATGATGGCAGGTAACATTCACCAGGCAATCGCCAAACCCAAACCCTTCCAGCGGGTTGCCGCACGGTACAGCGTGACCCATCACTCCAAGTCACTCGTTTCCAAACATCCGCTGTCTGGTGGCGTCACTCAGCAGTGACTACAGAAATGTGTCGCTTATGATGTGCTGTACGACCATTCTTTTTAACTCCGTATGACGTCATTCTGTCACTGGACTGGTGGTAACACTGTGGAACTGACAAGTGATTGCTTCCGATGATCTGATGCGTCTTGTTATAACCAGATTCTGCAGTGCTGTACTGTCCCTGTTGGTACGTACGTAAGGTCTGGCTGGTCTTGGTATAGCTGTGATTGCTCCTTCACGTTTCCAATTCACAGTCCTATCAGCAACAGTTGAACTGGGCACCTTTAGAAGGGTCAAAATGCCCCTGATAGATTTGCTGCTCAGGTGACACCCAGTGACTGGTCCACGTTCGACGTCACCGAGTTCTGCTGGCCGACCTATTCCACTGTTGCTGCTCCTCTGCTGACGACACAGCACTCCCCGCCTCCTGTTATACTGGCGTATCTGCCTCTCGTTACATCTTGTGGTCAGTTCTGCACTACATAAGGGTACCTGGATATTTGTGGTGAAACTGTACACAGTCACGTTTTGCTCACTCAGTACCTGAATACAATAAGGCAGAAATTCGCTAATATTGGTAGCCACATTACAGCAGCTTGCGGAGTGTACGGAGGGTAATAGAACTGTAGCGAGAAACTACGAGGAATTGTATAGGGCCTTTTGAGCAACAAATTAAAAATAGAAAGCTATGTCCGGAACGTCACCCAACGGCGCTACTGGACGTCGAAGTTGTACGTCAGAAAGCGTCACCTGCCGCTAGCCCAAGTCTCTGGCAACACTGAGTTTTTTTACGGTGATACTGTTGTGTTGGCAGAAGAGCCAACACCGTGTTACTATTGGAAGCCGAAATGCACGCGTTTTAGCTCACGCAGGCTGGCGTGAGGACGGAAGAACTATACTGACGTGGGGTCTGGAACATGACAAGGAATTAGAATCCAGAAAGCGGACGTAATTAGTTTGATACTTAACTTTAATCCATTAATGATGAACGTCGCTCTTGACGGTACATGATTCACAATATTATCTGTTCAGAATACTTATAGTAACTCAATATGGCGCCTTGCTAGGTCGTAGCAAATGACGTAGCTGAAGGCTATGCTAAACTGTCGTCTCTGCAAATGAGAGCGTATGTAGTCAGTGAACCATCGTTAGCAAAAGTCGGCTGTACAACTGGCAGGAGTGCTAGGGAGTCTCTCTAGACTAGACCTGCCGTGTGGCGGCGCTCGGTCTGCAATCACGGATAGTGGCGACACGCGGGTCCGACGTATACTAACGGACCGCGGCCGATTTAAAGGCTACCACCTAGCAAGTGTGGCGTCTGGCGGTGACACCACAGATGCCACCGCGGTCTGTCGTCTGTAGTCTTGCTGTGGCAGTCGTGAACGCTCTGGAAGACACGTAAAGTCCTCAACGCTGACAGGCCCACTACCAAAAGTTCCACTTCCGGCGCGTCGGAGAACGAAGAGGTGGCTTAGTGGGGAACGTTGGCTCCAGTAACTTCGACCTACTGTAGCGTCGTTGGATGACGTTTGAGGACATGCCTTCCCACCCTCAATTTGTCCCTCAAGACATCAACAACCCCACGAAAATTGTCGGCAGCGTTTTGTTGTTAACTCCTATATGCTGAAGTGGATCGCCTATGCGGCAGTTCTTCATCGTCAGGTCGGTTTCGGGCTGCGTTCGCATTCTCCTCTTCACACCCGCCGGCAGAAAGCAGCACGAGTGTCGGGCGTCAGCGGTTCGATAGCGGGCAATGGCCACAACAGCGGCCGGCAGGTCGCGTCTGCGGCGCCTCGGGCGACGGGCCGCCGCGAAAGGTGAGAGAAAACGAGAGAGTAGCGAAGAGGAGGGGAAGAGACGGAGGAGGGAAGGGGAGAGTTGTGGGTCACTTGTAGCAATTAGGAAGGCGCGCCGTCGCCTAATGGGCTGCGCCGCTCGCCACACAAAAGGCGGCGCGCCGGCCGCTTCCCGTCCCGCAACGAGGCGAGCTGGCCTAGGCTCCCTGCCGCCGCCTAACATCGGGACAGCGCCTACGTTACCTCCACTGTGCGGAACACCAGGAGGCGTAATAAGGTGCGACTGATGTCCGTCTCGAAATCTCAAATGTTTTCCCTCCTCGTCTCGTTGCCAATTCGCAAAAGTGCCGCGTTTCACGCGAATTGCGGGTCACGCGAATTGCGGGTCGCGGACTTCGTAAAGCGACGTAATTGGACTGTATCTGTCGAGCGAACAGCTTATTGGCGGTCACGAAGTTTCATTTCGATGCTCACGAAACCAGTCTCGGGCATATGCGGTCGCCTAAATGGAGCATCCATCATTACCGTGGATGTTTTCCCCTCCAATCGACGAATAGCGACAACGGATGATGGTCCACGGGCCATCCCGTGAAGTACAAATACATGAGTCGAGAGAACACACACATTCCTGCCCAGCTCTGCACACTGCATTAATCTCCATCACGCTGTGGAAGTTACACTACAAGATATGCCTAATTTTACAGTTCCCCTGCTGTACACACGCGGAAAAACGGGTGCTTTGTGCTATGCTCTGTACTGTCGCCTCTTTGCGTTCAGGCGGTTTTCGAGAAGTTTGGTAACACCAGTCACAGCACGACAGTATGTTATGCACTTTTTATTGACTGACTTCTGTGCATGCTCATTACACTTTGCAAGCACTTTTTCCCCCCAGTAACTTACTTTATTACCACTGCTACCAACCCATGAGTAGGTTTAGTTTTATTCATGCAGATGTATACCTTCTTTGCAAGGCAGTTTGTTTGGTACCATAGGGTGTTTCGCTTCTTCTATTTATAACCCATTTAATTGCAATGCAGCGCTTCTTTTTTCTTCGTCTGAATAGGCCTCGGAACGCCCAATGGGGCCGACCGTCCGCCGTGTCATCCTCGGCCGACAGGCGTCACTGGATGCGGATCTAGAGGGTCATGTGGTCAGCACTCCGCTCTCCCGACCGTTGTCAGTTTTCGTGACGGGAGCCCCAACTTCCCAATCAAGTAGCTCCTCAATTGACCTCACAAGGGCTTGGTGCACCCCGCTTACGAACAGCTCTCGGCAGACCCGGACGGTCACCCATCCAAGTGCTAGCCAAGCCCGATAGCGCTTAACTTCGGTGGTCTGACAGGAACTCGTGTTACCACTGTGGCAAAGCCTTGGCCAATGACATCAGATACAGTAGCACTAGATGTGCTAGTAAATTTGAGCGACGTATCAATGGCTGCAGCCACAACGCAGAAACCAACTACACTGGTGTCCAAAATTAAAGCAACAAACCACTATTTCCCCGTCCTGTGTCTAATTCACGACAAAAACGAACAAACTGTCAACAGATGTCAGTACGGTCGTGTCCTGCAAGGAAGATAGCATTTCGTCAACAGACAACCACGCCAACGATGACGTCAGGGCATCCAACAACTGGGATAGCGATTGTCAAGTAGTTCCACGCTCACAACCGCTGTCTACATAGTCACAGACGGTGCAGTACGGCACAGACGCCTATCAGACTCTCGGCTGTGGAGGGCCATCGGAAGAACGCAAGCAAGACAGTCGCAAACTGGTGTGGCTCGATGGCTTGATGTGGATCGTTCTGTTGTTTTTCGGATGTGGAAACAGTTTATAGAGATCAAAACTGGGTGCCAAAGACCAGAGTGGGGCCGACCACATGTAACATTAGAAAGAGAAGGCCACTGTTTCGCTGTAAGGGCACGAGATGGTACCGCGTTAGTTCTGCATGGCATCTGGCGTCTGACCTAGCAGCATCCACTGGACCTGTTGTATCGTGGCAGACGGTGTACTGAAGGCTTCTGTAGAGTGGCCTTTACTACTGGAGACCTTGTAACGCCGGAAATGCATATCCTCCTATTTCCATCTATTGCACTGCAAATTTTTTTCCTTATTTTGTTACCTGAAGATATAACATTTGTGTCTTTGTATATTGTAATTGTTTTACTATTTGTATATATATGCATTTATGTCGATGTATAATTGGTTTGTTTTGTGAATATTATTTGTATTTATACGCTGGGTCTGGCCTAGGGAAAACTATGCTATCGAACGAATACATCGATAGGTCGTGTGGAGAACGAAAGTGTTTAAGATCTTTGGTAGTGTTAACTCTGCCGCGTGGAGCGCGGGCAGAACAGTCGGGGTCTGGCGGGAGTAGCGAGTGGAGCAGAGGTGTTGTGTGACGCTCCCGCGAGTTGCCGCGCTTTCGGGGTTTGGCAGCATGTAATTGCGCTCGACTTGCGATGATAGTTTCTGACATGGTGTCGCGGACGGGAAGCATTAGCTGGCGCACATCAAGAACCCGTTTCGTCTGGTGACCGTGTCGAGAAGAAGGCGCGCCAACATCCAGCTTCTGCAACAGCGACGGCCGACAATGAGTGACTGTCGCCACCTCCTCGATCGACGGCTTCAAACCTTCAATCAGCCAACAAGGAAGACTGGAAGCACGTAAAGTTTTAGAACTGTATGGCAGACCTCAGCTTTTCAAACTTTTAAAATTGTTGCATCATAAAATTACAGCAACGTAGCATGAACCTTTGTTGCTCATTGTCCCAATTGCATTGCCAAGCAGGGTCCCTTCCTTTTCCGAAATGAGCCCGAGTGTCGTTGAAATTCAAACGCCAGCATCATTCGATTTCACTGCTTTAATTTCAAAGTTCAGTTAAGGTATTCATAGCTGGCTACAAAATTTAGATTGCACAAGCACAAATTAAGAGTGCGAGTTTTGTTACCGTATTTGAGCTTACCTGTGACTGCAGCTCAGCTGGGTTCGTACTAAATTTTACTATTGTTAATTGTTCAGAATCATTTAATTCAAGTTCAAAGTTAAATCTCTTATTTCTAAATCGCGTAGATTCAAGTAGCTTTTGAAATGATTGTTGAGGTAGTCCAAGACTAACCGTATTTTACTGAATTTCGATGTGTTTCAGAAAGAAAGCTCACTATTAACTTCAGTCACTAAATTAACTTTCGATTTTCCGGTTTTATTAATTCTTTTGCTAAATTAAGTCAGAGTGTAGCGAGATTTATTACTTCTGACAAACTTTCAGTTTTCACACTACACGTGTCAACCTTCAGTTGCCACGCTTCTAGTGCTAATTATATGTGTAATAACCTTTCTTTTTCAGTTACTATAGTAATTGTCCTTAGGACTGGCGACCGTAATTTCTCCCAAATCTCAAATATCTAATTACCGCTAGTTAATTGTTAACGTAACGGCCGCACATTTACTTTCTTTATTAACTTTACCCCTTTTCAAAATTAATTTCCACCAGTTTCATTTGCATTTTTCCTTTCATTTAGATGTAACCCTTTCCTCCCTCTTTACCGACAAATTAACTTCGGCGGCGATTGCTTTTCCCAAATTTCCATTAGGTACACGCGGTTTAATTTTTCACTGTCATTAAGGTCGATAAGTGAAGGGGAGGTTACAACCTGCTGTACGTGTACCTCTGACACGTCTTCACAGAAGGTAACGTCTGGAGTGAAGTCGTCAACATGCCACCTGGACGGTCGAACGGTGGGCCAATGTTCTTCCCGCAGATGAGTGCCGATTTGGTCTGGAAAGTGATTCTCGACAGATCTGGAGGGAACGTGGAACACAATTTCGGGACTGGCCATCATGGAAAGAGACCGATATCGATGATCCCTAATGGTGTGGGCAGGGATTCTGGTAACCATTCTAACAGCTCTTCATGAAATTGTATGGGTGAATCGGCAAGATTTAACTGCTGTCAGATATTGTAACGGCAGCTTGAAATCTCATGTGCGGTTGCTGCGAGGTGCTGTAGGCCCGGACTGGCTACTGAAAGACAATAATGCTCGACCTCACAGGGCACGGGTGGTTGATGTTTTCCTGGAAACGGAAGATATTGCACGCATGGCGTGGCCTGCTCGCTCTCTCGATTTGAATCCCATAGAGCACATCTGGGATGCACTAGGGAGACGGGTTGCATCACGTCAGGATCCACTCTCCAAGACTTGCTAGCAGCTCTGCAAGAACCATGAGCGTTACTGCCTGAACATGAGGTTGATGACCTCATTCACAGCTTAGTTTGTCAGGTCTGTATTGCTGCCAGCGGTGGTCACACCTCGTATCTAGCACATTAACGACTTGTCGGAATGTTTGTGTAAATTTGTTAAGTTGGAAAGAACAAAGAACATTTTTGTCTACCGTTATGCGTTTTGCAGTTGTTTACGTTCTATATTCTTTACGTATTTTCTACTTTACTACCACCTGATCGTACTGTTTTGGCTCAAATGGCTCTGAGCACCATGGGACTTTTCTGAGGTAATCAGTCCCCTAGAACTTAGAACTACTTAAACCTAACTAACCTAATGACATCACACACATCCATGCCCGAGGCAGGATTCGATCCTGCGACCGTAGCGGTCGCGCGATTCCACACTATGGCGCCTAGAACGGCTCGGCCACTCCGGCCGGCCATACTGTTGTATGTTCAAATAAACGCAACCTTGCAAAATTTTCGTTTGTTGCTTTAATTTTGGACACGAGCGTATTTGCGCTCGTTTGACATCTTCAAGGACCGACAAGACAGTAGGCGGAAACATCACAATGAACTGGTGGCAGATCTGCGCCTGTACTCTTGGAGTCTTTCTTCGGTGTGTGGCGGAGGTTGCTTTTTATACTATTATCAATCTCCCCCCCCCCTTTCTCCCCCTCGCTATTATATCCGGGGACTCTGTGTGGAAGGACTACCGTGCGCACGTCCCCACGTGCGCTCTGTGTAACTCCTTTTATCGACTCGTCATCTGCGGGAGGAGGTAAAGCGTTGTCGGACTCTCCTTGGTGCGTACACTCTCGGCGTTTAAACTGTGAACCTCTCCTCGGTACACAACGCTTCTCTTGTATCCTCTGCCACTTGAGTTTGCTCAGAATGTCCGTAACGCTCTCGCGGCGTCTAGGCAACCACGTGACGAAATGCGACAGTCTTAATTGCATCTTCTCTACAAGAGTCAGTCCAAAACATATGCACATGCGCGATGTCTTTTTAAGATGCAATTTATTTTGCACAGCTTTGATACTTTTACATTATGTTCGTACATTCGAGACAGACAAAATACAATTTTTCCACGTACCCTTTGCCCCTTTCAATTTGCTTATGGCACCGTGGAAGTACGACCAGTAGACCTGCAGGGCAGAAGCCAGGGACAGCACGTTCCATCCACTGCTTGGCAAGGCAAGCATCATCTTCAAATGCGAAGGAAGGCCTTCAGTTTACATATGAGGTGGTGACCACGCAGTGCGAGATCCGGGCTGTAGGGTCGGAGTTACAATGTTGTCCTACCCCCAACTGCGATCCTGGGAAACCTTTTCCAACTTCCGACTTGTCGGTACCCCGCACGCTCTCGGTTCTCCTACTGCCGCTCCGACTGACAGCTGGTTCAGCGTGGCGCCTCTCTCGGCCCGAATTAGACCGAGGACAACACGCTGCACACTACCAGGAGAGTGTGCGGGAGGTTCCAAGGCATTGGCGCGCCATCTTTGACCTTCACCGGGCAGTCCGCTGGCCCTGCCATCAAGAGCATCATTCCCACAATCCTCCAGAGTCTTCTGAACGTCACAGCACAGGAACTCGTGCCAAAGGGCGTCGCTTAGGAGCAACGTTAAGTGCAGCAGCTACTTTGACAGAATGCCACGACACGGCTACTGGCTGAAATAGGTTGACTTGAATTTCAGAACAAGCAGGAAAGGTGTAGAGCAAAACTCGGATCTTAGAAAAAAATCTTGTCCATGTCTTTTAGAGTGATTGTCGTATTTCTTCTGTTAATCCAAGCCGCTACGGGTCGCACACTGAGGAGTAACATTCAAGAGCCGGACGAACGAGTGTTTTGTGGGCCCCTTCTTCGGTAGCACTGTTATTCCTGAGGATTCCTCCAACGAATCCTAGATTCGTAGTTGCTTTTTCTACAAGTACTTTTATCTGGATATTCCAGTTTAGGTTGCTCCCGGGTCTGTTACTTTTGTTACTGTATCCAGTAATTTATCGCCAATAGTGCAATCGGACATCGATGCGTACTTCGAGCTACTCAACAGCAATACGTTACATTTATTTTTGCTAAGTGTAACTACCAGCCCGAAATCAGAGTACCTCGAGTTGTATCATTAGTCGCTCTGCTTTACAATTACACTATGGGATAAAAAGTATCGACGCACACCCAAAAAGACACGTTTTTCATAAGCAGTGCATTGCGCTGCCATCTACTGCCAGGTAATCCATATCAGCGACCTCAGTAGTCATTAGACATCGTGAGGGAGCAGAATGGGGCTCTCCGCGGAACTTACGGACTTCGAACGTGGTCAGTTGACTGGGTGTCACTTGTGTCATACGTCTGAAGGCGAGATTTCCTTTCTCCTAAACATCCCTAGGTCCACTGTTTCCGATGTGATAGTGAAGTGCAAACGTGAACGGACGCGCACAGCACAAAAGCGTACAGGCCGACCTCATCTGTTGACTGACAGTGACCGCCATACCATCACACAGGAATTCCAGACTGCATCAGGAGCCACTGCAAGTACTATAACTGTTAGGCGGGAGGTGAGAAAACTTGGATTTCATAGTCGAGCGGCTGCTCGTAAGCCACACATCACACCGGCAAATGCCAAACGACGCCTCGCTTGATGTAAGGAGCGTAAACTTTGGACGATTGAACAGTGGGAAAACGTTGTGTGGAGTGACGAATCACGGTACACGATGTGGCGATCCGATGCCTGGGTGTGAGTATGGCGAATACCCGGTGAACGTCATCTGCCAGCGTGTGTAGTGCCAACAGTAAAACGCGGAGGCGGTCGTGTTATGGTGTGGTCGAGTTTTTCATGGAGGTGGCTTGCACCCCTTGTTGTTTTGCGTGGCACTATCACAGCGCGGGCCGACACTGATGTTTTAAGCACCTTCTTGTTTCCCACTGTTGAAGAGCAGTTTGGGGATGGCGATTGCATCTTTCAACACGATCGAGCACCTGTTCATAATGCACGGCCTTTGGAGGAGTGGTTACACAATATCCCTGTAATGGACTGGCCTGCACAGAGTCTTTGCCTGAATCCTATAGAAGACCTTTGGGATGTTTTGGAACGCTAATTTCGTGCCAGACCTCACCGACCGACATCGAACCTCTCCTCAGTTCATCTCCATGAAGAATTGGCTGCCATTCCCCAAGAAACCTTACAGCAACTGATTGAACGTATGCCTGCGAGAGTGGAAGTGTCATCAAGGCTCAGGGTGGCCAACACCGTACTGAATTCCAGCATTACCGATGGAGAGCGCCACGAACTTTTAAGTCATTTTGAGCCAGGTGTCCGGACACTTTTGATCACATAGTGTAAGCCAGAGAGCCAACGCCTGTGATGAGGTCCGGTATTCAGCGGCCTCGCTGCGCGCCGCGGCGGACCTGCCTGTGGAGGGGAGCGGAGCGTGGTGGATTCCTCTTGGTGGCGCCCGGAGGCCCGGACCAGAATGCAGAAAGAGCTCGGCAGCGCCGCCGGCCGCTGGCGCCGTGCCATTCTCCGTTAAGTACACCATTTCCAGTACCGGGACTACCAGCGGGCGCGTCCCGCAGCAACTCACGTTAACACCGCTCTGCGCCTGCGTTAGGTGGGCCTGCCTTATTTTACGGAAATATTTGGCCCCAACAGCATTGCCGTCGATATTGCTGCCATATAGCTGCAACAAACGGCAGTGCTGCGGTATGGCCGGGCAACAGAGCGGAAACCCAACCGTAGTCACACAGCCGAGGTACTGCAATCTTCGTACACTTACTTCCAATACTGTACGCATCGTGCAACGCTCTTCCTGCACACGGCCTCAACGTGGCAAAACACAGCAAGGAAGACACTGCAGCGCAATGCTGTTAGCAGGATGTGACAAGAGCTACTTTAATCTGGTTTCCACATCTTCTTCCTTATTCTCCAGTCTACTACTGACCGCCACTTCAGTCTATTCTTTGTTTACCCGTAGGTTAACTCCGTACGTTTTCTGTTGTTTTCAACAGGATGCCCTCGTCACATCTAGTCAGAGGGGCTGCATCGACTGCGAATCTGTTCCCATTTTACTTATATTCCTCTTCTGATATTTTCTTTCGCTTCGTTGTCGTACAGCAAGATAGTGTACTTTGGGTTCATCTACACCTACATCGATACTCTGCAAATCACATTTAAGTGCCTGGCAGAGGTTTCATACTACCACCTTCACAATTCTCTCTTATTCCAATCTCATATACCGAGCGGAAAGAATGAACACGTATATCTTTCAGTACGAGCTCTGATTTCCCTTATTTTATCATGGTGATCGTTCCTCCCTATGTAGGTCAGCGTCAACAAAATATTTTCGCATTCGGAGGAGAAAGTTGGTGATTGGAATTTCGTGAGAAGATTCCGTCGCAACGAAAATCGCCTTTCTTTTAATGATATCCAACAAAATCCTGTATCATTTCTGTGACACTCTCTCCCATATTTCGCGATAATACAAAACGTGCTGCCCTTCTTTGAACTTTTTCGATGTACTCCGTCAGTCCTATCTGGTAAGGATCCCACACCGCCCAGAATTATTCTAAAAGAGGACGAACAGGTGTAGTGTAGGCAATCTCCTTAGTAGGTCTGTTACATTTTCTAAGTGTCCTGCCAATAAAACGCAGTCTTTGGTTAGCCTTACCCACAACATTTTCTGTGTGTTCCTTCCAACTTACGTTGTTCGTAATTGTAATACCTAGGTATTTAGTTCAATTTACAGCTTTTAGACTTGACTGATTTATCGTGTAACCGAAGTTTAACGAGTTCCTTTTAGCACTCATGTGGATGACCTCACACTTTTCGTTACTTAAGGTCACGTACCACTTTTCCTACCATTCAGATATTTTTTCTAAATCGTTTTGCAGTTTGTTTTGATCTTCTGTTAACTTTATTAGCCGATAAACGACAGCGTCATCTGCAAACAACCGAAGACCGCTGCTCAGATTGTCTCCCAAATCGTTTGTATAGATAAAGAACAGCAAAGGGCCTATAACGCTACCTTGGGGAACGACTGGAATCACTTCTGGTTTACTCAATGACTTTCCAATTACTACGAACTTTGACCTCTCTGACAGGAAATCGCAGATCTAGTCTCATAACTGAGTCGATATTCCATAAGCACGCAATTTCACTACGAACTTACCTAAGAAAACAGCTGTGGAATGAATCTCTTCCTGTCTCTCCGCAGCTGAGCCTGGGGTGTTTTGAAACTTCCTGGCAGATTAAAATCTGCAAGGATGGATCCTTGAGCCGTGCCCGGATACCTCAGTCGGTAAGGACAGTGGCCGCCAGAGGAGAGGTTCCCAGTTCAAATACCGATCTGGATCACAATTTTCATCTTCCAGGCAGTTTCATAACAGGCCAAACCACCAACACCACCACCACCACGACATCCTGTGTCCGTGAAACTATCCAGCAGAGCTTCTGAGCAATTTAACGACCAGTACTTAGAACACAAATACCCCCCACCTTAACTGCTGCGCTCGTTTTCAGAAACTGTACTGTGTGGTGCCCGCCAACTGCCTTCGTCTATCAGAGAATTGTTAATGAGAGGTTGGAATCCCAGCTCGTTCGGTAATCAGATTTTAACCGTAAAAATGAACGTTAATAGATTTGCAGCGAAGTTTTGCATTAGATGACTGAATATCAGATGGAGCGCAGATGAAACGTTTGCAGGGAATTACTTGCACACGCTGACAACGACTAAACATTCGCGGGAAGTTTCTGAAAGCGACGGTTCGCTGCACGGTAATTAACTTTGCAATCAATTTTAACTCCATTCTTCACAATAAAACCCCATCACATACAAGAACAGGCGTTCTGTAACGTCTCACAGATTATTCTGGAGAGCTTATTCACCCACACCAGAAATGGAGAAGATTTGGGTTGATTTGGCGGAAGAGACCAAACAGCGAAGTCATCGGTCTCATTAGATTGGGGAAGGGTGGGGAAGGAAGTCGGCCGTGTCCTTTCAAGGGCATTTGACTGAAGCGATTTAGGGAAATCACGGAAAACCTAAATCAGGATGGCCGGACGCGGAATTGAACTGTCGTCCTCCCGAATGCGAGTCCAGTGTGCTAACCGCTGCGCCACCTCGCTCGGTTTGGGAGCTGGATGATGTCGTAATAGACATAGTGTTAACCGTCGTCTATTAGTGGTTCATACAAAATGTCTTCCACACAACATGTCGAAACTGTGGAGCACATTTTCAGGAAGAGTAGTGAAGGTATTTTACTTATATCACAAAAAGTAACCATGCACACCACCTAATAAGATCAGCATTTTTTATGCGTAACACGCGAAGTAAACATAAAATGCAGTAACACACTTTTTTTAAAGCAGGAGAATTTCAATTATCGAACCAACTGTTAATGTCGGTTATAATCAGCATTTTATTTTCTAAACTACTGACCAAAATCGCAACTGTCATCCGACATGTTTACATACTGTTGCCAACCTCCATATAGTTGCACTTCACGAAAGTAAAAGCATTAGAAATATTTGTTTTGTAAATAAAAACTGCCTTTTCTTGCTGCTCTGTAATTTATTTCTGCCAGACGCCTTTCGCCTCTTTTTACTCTAAACCATCTTTAGTGGAATCTAAAACGATGGAGTTTTGTTTAACATCTGTTATTTTTAGATTAATAAACAATTCACGTCTCATTTTTTGTGTAAATAAGTAATTACTTACAATTGTTAGCGTTTTTGGTTGCCATCTGTGTTTCCTCTCATCTTCACACTGTTTATCTTGTGTACCCTTATTTTTGTGTTGCACTATTACTCTTCTACCACTAGTTACAGATATTTGTTCGAAAACTGTGCTTGCAAAGACGTAAATATTTTGAGTTCACTATTTGTCCCATCCTGTTTGGTTTGTTTATCTACATATTGACAACCTAACTAGGTATATGCTGAAAACTAACGTATGTTCATGATTATATATAATGTGTGTGAGAGAGAGACATTTAATGTCATATACAAAGAAAACATGAGAGCTTGGAAGTATGAGACAAATCACTCGACATTTGCAGGACACCTACACTCTCCGAAAGAGGATGATGATGATGATGATGATGATAATACTAATACCATCCAAAGCCTTCCCACTCACTTGTCCAAGAGCCGGCCGCTGTGGCCGAGCGGTTCTAGGCGCTTCAGTCCGGAATCGCGTTGCTGCTACGGTCGCAGGTTCGAATCCTGCCTCGCGCATGGATGTGTGTGATGTCCTTGGGTTAGTTAGGTTTAAGTAATTCTAAGTCTAGGGGACTGATGGCCTCAGATGTTAAGTCCCAAAGTGCTTAGTGACACACACACACACACACACACACACACACACACACACACACACACAGAGAGAGAGAGAGAGAGAGAGAGAGAGAGAGAGAGAGAGAGAAACGTCATGAACAGATCTTGGTGTTCAGCATGTACTTCGTTAGGTTGGCAATATGTAGGTAAACAAACCAAGCAGGAGGAGACAAACAGTGAAATCACATTTACGTGTTTGCATGCACAGTTTTCGAGCAAATATCTATAACTAGTGGCAGAAGAGTAATAGTGCAACACAAAAAAAGGGTACGTGTGAAGGAAAAAATTCGGAATATGTAATGTGCTTATGTTTCGTAAATGAAGTGGTAGTGCGACCTCCAGACCAGATGAGAGAAATCTCATATGCCAACCAAAAACGCGAAAACCTTTAAGTAATTACTCACTTAATACAAAACGCGACGTGAACTATTTTATAATCTAAAAATAACGCATACCGAAAGAGAAATGTGTCGTTCTAGAACCGACCGAAGATGCCTTAGAATAAAGAAAGGTGAAACGCGTCTGGAAGGAATAAATTAGAGCGCAGCAAGAAAAGGTGGTTTTATTTACAAAACAAATATTTCTGTGCTTACTCCGGAGGATATCCACCAACACTAACTTGATAAGAGCATCAGTAAAAACTCTACCTCAACATTCACTAACTCTCAACAACGCTTGCCGGCTATAGGAAATGTATGTAAAGAAATAAGTCTCTCCACCAGTTCATGGGATGTGTCCTCACGAAACGAAGTATAAAAACGTATAAAATAACAGAATGAAACCGCCTTTATATTAGTATACCGTTCCATCAATTTTCTGTTGCATATGAAATCTGTCTTAATCTATATTTATATCGTAGCAATCATACTTGAGTCCACAATTACATCCTGGAACTTTTGCAGCTTGGCAAACTCGAGTAGATAAAATTTTCAGGGAAGAACTTCCAATTTATGCTATACCAAACGGCTCTTTTCGCGAGTGTCTAATCTTTTCAAAGTTGTATGTTCCATAACATTTTGAGTTATATTCTAGCAACATTAATGCAGCTTTAATATCTGTTGGGCATGCAGCCGGATTGGTTGGTCATTGGGGAAGGAATTTTCGACGCTGTGAAGTGCCTTCGTCATCAGCTTACTCCTGCTGCCTGACGTCGTGATTATGCAAGTGGGGCAACTCGCTTCCAAACCTGGACAGAATAGAAATTAAAGAAAAAAAAAGAAAACGCATTCTGATTTTAGTCCCGCCAAATGTTGTGTCTACTGTATTGGGGCAAAGTTGTCCAATGCTGCGATGGCGGTGCAGTCGCAAGTCCATACGATACATGCAGTGCGAGTTGCAGGTAAACAGTGGATCGGACAACGCCACTTTTCAGATACTGCCTCTGTGGACTGTTTGAAGTATGACAGTGATCCTGTAGATTTGTCAGGATGTAACAAGATGGATAGCACTGCAGAAGGTATGTTTGTAGCTTTTTTAACCAGTGTAACAAAGTAAAATATAGAGAGCAAAAGGCTATTTACAATTTGTACAGAAACCAGACTGCATTTATAAGAGTCGAAAGGCACGAAAGGGAAGCAGGGGTTGAGAAGGGAGTGAGACAGGGTTGTAGGTCATCTCCGATGTTATTCAATCTGTACACTGAGCAAGCACCAAAGGAAACAAAAGAAAAATGTGGAGTAGGAATTAAAATCCATGGAGAAGAAATAAAAACTTCGAGGTTTGCCGATGACATTGTAATTCTGTCAGAGGCAGCAAAGGACTTGGAAGAGCAGTTGAACGAAATGGACATTGTCTTGAAAGGAGGGTATAAGACGAACATCAACAAAAGCAAAACGAGGATAATGGAATGTAGTCGAATTAAGTCGGGTGATGCTGAGGGAATTAGATTAGGAAATGAGACACTTAAAGTAGTAAAGGAGTTTTGCTATTTGGGAAGCAAAATCACTGATGATGGTAGAAGTACAGAGGATGTAAAACGTAGACTTGTAATGGCAAGGAAAGCGTTTCAGAAGAAGACAAATCTGTTAACATCGAGTACAGATTTAATCGTCAGGAAGTCTTTTCTGAAAGTATCTGTATGGAGCGTAGCCATATATGGAAGTTGGTTGGTTGGTTGGTTGTTTGAGGTTAAAGGGACCAAACAGCAAGGTCATCAGTCCCTTGTTTCAAATAGACTCCATTCTGCTAACGGGACATCTCAGAAAAGTCAGAACAATAAAACGGAAAAAGGGGAAACGTAAAAGGGCAGTCACGTTGTCAATAGTAAAAACAAATGAGGGAAGTTGGCAAGAGAACGAACCCAACACTATGCTGAAGCAGCATAGGCAAGACCACCTGTGACTTAAAAGGTACAACTGCTATAATGCAGAAAGTACGTATGGGAATAGAAAAACTAACCAAGCCTTAAAAAGAAGAGGTAAAAACAGAGTAAAAGGGAAAGAAAAGAGGATTCCGGTCAGGGAGGTGAATCGGGAATCTCTGAACACTGCCTACAGTGGGAGACACCCAAACACTCACCGCCCTGCCCCAACACCAGAGGGAGATTAAAAACTTTAAAACTGAGAATAAAAACCACTCTCCCGGAGGAAACCTAGAACCAGAGAGACCATCCGGGAATCGTCAGCCAACATCAAAGGTAAAGTGTGGGGGAGTCTGTACTTAGCACGCAGAGCCAAAAGAAGGGGGCATTCAACCAAAATGTGGGCCACTGACTGGAAGGCTCCACAACCACATAGCGGGGGTGGCTCATCACGCAAAAGGAAACCATGGGTCAGCCTGGTATGGCCAATGCGGAGACGACACAGTGTGGTCGAGTCCTTGCGGGAGAGGCGAAAGGAAGAACGCCATGGGCCTGGATTCACCTTAATGGCACGAAGTTTATTAGACAGTGGAGTAGCCTCCCAAGAATTGGCCCATGACTGTGCAAAGTGGGATTTGATGTGAAGCCGTAAATCCGCTGCAGGAGGGGTTACAGAAAACGGGGGGTAAGTAACTGCTCCCCCAGCCAAACGATCAGCGAGCTCATTACCCGGGATACCCACATGGCCCGGGACCCAAAGGAAGTCAATGGAACAAGCAGCACGGTGAAGATCAGCGAGATGGTCATGGATGGCAGAGACCAAGGGATGGCGCGAAAAACACCGGTCAATAGCAAGAAGGATTGTTTAATAAAGGTAAGGGCCCGGGAAATTGCCATCAATTCCGCAGTAAACACCCCACATGAGGGTGGCAGTAGATGATTTTCCGTTCCAACAAAGGACGTGAAGGCATACCCAACATGATCAGCAGATTTAGAGCCATCAGTGTAAAAAACAACAGCATCCCGAAACTCCCATAAAATTTGGCGGAAAAAGGAACGGAACACCACCGGGGGGATGGAATCTTTCGGACCGCGGCGGAGATCCATCCGAATTCGAGGCCGAGGAACTAACCAAGGAGGGGTGGAGGGGAGGGAGCGAGGAAGACAGGACAAAGAAGGAAGCCGAAAATCACGGTTAAGAGACGCAAGGCGCAGTCCAACCGGTAAACCCGCCGGAGGGCCATATATGGAAGTGAAACATGGACGATAAACAGTTTAGACAGGAAGAGAATAGAAGCTTTCGAAATGCGGTGCTACAGAGGAATACTGAAGATCAGATGGGTAGATCAAGTAACTACAGAGGAGGTGCTGAATAGAATTGGGGAGAAGAGGAATTTGTGGCACAACTTTACTAGAAGAAGGGATCTGTTGGTAGCACACGCTCTGATGTATCAAGCAATCACCAATTTAGTACTGGAAGGAAACGTGGGGGGGGGGGGGGGGGGTAAAAATTGTAGAGGGAGACCAAGACACGAACACACTAAGCAGATTCAGAAGGATGTAGGCTGCAGTTGTTACTCGGAGATGAAGAAGATAGCACTGGATAGAGTAACATGGAGAGCTGCATCAAACCAGTGTCTGGACTGAAGACCACAACAACAACGACGACGACGACGAAATTTTAAATCGATAAACTAAACTAGTGGCGATATTATCTGAAATGTTTTCCTACAAAATTTCCTCTGCGTGGGTCCATTTTTATTAATGACTTTATTACTACCTTAATAGTATAGTTAATGTTTTCGAATGTATTTATGTGCCCACAATTGCGATATTTTAGAGGACGGCCGTTTTGTACCTTAGGGAGTCACAAGGCACAGACAATTATTGTGCAATAATGAACAAGCAGTAATGTCCGATCAGTCCACATAGTTTCGATGCATAGGCATGCCATAATCGAAACTGCTCCGTTGTCGATTGCGCGGCTGCCTGAAGATGCGCAGGAAGTCGGTATAAAGGTATACGGCGTTACGGAGAAGATTTGACGGGCAAGTATTCCTCTGAGGAAACATTGCACGACGTATTCCAACGGCTTGTGGCATCTTCAGAGACACTCATCTCGAGATTCCAGAAAATGACAGCTGTAGAAGATAAACAGATGCCACCTGAGGTAAAGGATCTGCTTGTCGAACCATCTCGCAGTAGACTACCAATCAACGACCCTTCTGATGCCTATAATGACGGAAGCGACGAATTTGACTACGACTTCGATTAAAACTGCAAAATGTAGAATAAAACGTTTCATTACGGCAATTTAGACTTCTAGTAAATAATCAATTTAGACTTCTAGTAAATAATCAGCGACCTCAAATACTTCATAACCGAAATTTTACTCGAATTGGCTAAACTTATAATTTTTGATCTGCCAATTCCGTATCGATGTCCGTTGGCTGGGATACTAAATTCAAACTCGCCGCTCCACAACGATTCATTAAATGCGGCGGCACACCTGAGTGTTTTTCAAACAGCAGATTTGCCAGGAAGGCCTACCAACATACAGTGTTAACGTAGATCGTACATCTGGATTAAGGTTGTGTTTGTAAGTCACGATCTTTGCTCCTCGAGGATCCGGTGAATAAATGTTACTTTACAAAGGAGTCATTTGACTGAAAGTGAATGTTAACCAGCAGCTTCCTTTGTGCATAAGCGAGACGACTTTGGATTTAGCCAAATATATTGGTCCCCCTTGAAACCTATTATCGTGTTGTATATTTAGTTGTTTTATACCCTCAATTCATGGTAGTAAAATATAGGGTTATGAACTGAAGTGATTTCAACATTCGAAATATAGGTTTCTTACACTAATATTGTGATACAATTTCGGAAGGATTCAACTGTATCTACGGAACTGGCAAGTGACAGGCAAAATTATACTGTTGTCATAAATATAGATAATTTATACAAAAAAAATCGAAATCGCGTTATATAAAAATTTTGGTTGGGTTCAGAGACTTTGGTGTTTGCTTCGACAGTCTATTAAGAAATTCCGTCACACGGCCGTCAACGACGGTGCTGAGGTGGATACAGCGGTTGCGATCAGAGCACCGAAGTTAAGCATCGCTGCACATGGCCAGTATTTGGATGGATGACAGTCCTTGTAAGCCGTATGCTGTTGACAGTTTTCCCTTTACCTTTACAGAGAGGGGATAGGAGGGATGGTGGCATTAAGTCCCTGGTCAGTAGTGTTTGCAGCTATGTCCCTGATTAAATTCCAAACCCCTCCGCAGCGTGTCGCCTAGTGAGGCCATCTGCTGGCGGTCATCCGTCCCGTCGGATGGGGACGTTCACAGCTCGGTGGGCCCCATGACACGGTTCGAGAGCTATAGGTTGTGTGTCGGCACTGGCTTTCACACTCTCCCTTCTCCCTCATTACCTCCAACACGAACACGACACTGCATTACACACACGCTATTACAGACATCTACACTTAACAGATACACTTACTAACACAACTCTCATACTTCGCAAAGGAAAAGCGCCTGCGAGTGTGGAGGGCAGGAAAAAACTTTCCGTTCCAGGCGGCTGAACCTATCCTTTGGGGACTGTCAACCACTCACTCATGCCACACAACTTAACTTTACTTATCACACGCCACGCTACCAGGTTGACAATTATACTGCAGATAAAAGCCTGACTCTATAATGAGTCACAACTGCAACAGTCCAGTCCATTTTTAGGGGTAGTGAATGAATAGTATATAAAAATATCCTTCACCCCTATACACCTGAAGATGGCCAGAAGATTGCGCCAAAGTGTCGTGACACGAGGTAACTGATAGCCAGCAGTTCTCCAGCACAATGTATACGCTAGGGAAGTTTTAAGCCGCGCGGTCTAGGGTCGCCATGTAACGGATTGCGCGGCCCCTCTCGCCAGAGATTCGAATCCTCCCTCGTGTGTGTGTGTGTGTGTGTGTGTGTGTGTGTGTGTGTGTGTGTGTTTTGTTCTTAGCATAAGTTAGTTGGAGTAGTGCGTAAGTCTAGGGACCAATGATCTCAGCAGTTTGGTCCCTCAGGGATTCACACACGGTTGAAAGTTTGATTTTTGAAGCTTTAAACATCACACACGACTTCTCGTTGTTTGCAATGTCGACTTCCTTGTCCGCCGATCTATTGCTAACTCCCTACCGATTTCGTCGTCGACCGGTTATTCAACCCTAATCTTGACTGCTTCCTTTGTTACAGAGCTGAGTGATCAGCGTGGGCTGACTGCCACACGGAGGACCAGGGCTCAGCTGCTGACAATGGTGGGAATTTGTCACTGGTGGGAAGACGGGAATGGGGCGCAGTCAGCCCCGTGATGCCACCTGAGGAGCGACTCGAATGAAAAGTGGCGGCTCCAAGGTTTGCGGAACCGACAACGGCCGCTCGAGCGGCGTCCTGACGAAGAAAAACATGCCAACTGCACTCAATGTGCCCACTTACTACTTATATATCTAAATGCACCATGATTTTGAGCGCACTGGCATTTTAAAAAAATTACATGTTATGAAATTCATTATTATTTTTTTAATTTTTCCATTTCTAATATTATGTTCTTCAAAATAATTAAAATTGAAAATAATATTAACACAACGAATAAAATATTTTAGTTCCAAATTTACTACTAGAAACACTTTTTTCAGCAAAATTCCCTGTCTCGTACAGAGAAATCCTGGGCAACACTACACAGGATTTTAAAAAAAAAAATACTCAGTATTTGAGCAGGATTCGAACCATGAAATGCTCCCACGGAAAAATTGTATTTAGGTATGAAAATCACATCGCTATGGTTTCACCTAATCCGTTTCTGCTACTTTTTGAAAACAAATTTTACGTATTTTTATGGCTTTTAATGACACTTTTCTTTCTGTAATTCTACTTTTACACAAATCTAATACAGATTTTTCTGTATAAATGGAAGCTGAAAATAAAACGTGTGATAAAAATAAAATGTCGGTTACCAATAAAAAAATATTCTATAACAGAGCTTCTTGCAAGTAAAACAACCAAATGAAAGATTTGACTTACAGTTACATGTACTTTAAATAATAACAATCTTATAACAAATACTGGAGATATCTAGACAAATGCAGAAAAAAAGAAGAATTTATACCAGAGCCTTACTACTAACCCCACTGACTACGACCCGCGCACAACCGAGCGAGGTTACGCAGTGGTTAGCACACTGGACTCGCATTCGGGAGGACGACGGTTCAATCCCGCGTCCGGCCATCCTGATTTAGGTTTTCCGTGATTTCCCTAAATCGCTCCAGGCAAATGCTGGGATGGTTCCTCTGAAAGGGCACGGCCGACTTCCTTCCCTGTCCTTCCCTAATCCGATGAGACCGATGACCTCGCTGTTTGGTCTCTTCCCCCAAAAAACCAACCAACCACGACCCGCACAACTTAAGCCATGTGTGACACACACGCACGCATGCACACACACACACACACACACACACACACACACAGTCCTCATGACATCAGTGCACGACTCGCGAGTCCCGCGAACACACTGAGTTTTGCAGGTACACGCAACTTTTTCCGTCTCACTAGTGCCGTGCGTTACGGAACAGGTGCAGCCTGCCATTGTTTACCGAGTGAAGTAAACTAGATCCACAGAAATAGTCTGCAAAAACGACTGTGATGTGCACGGCAGAGGGCAGTTAGCATGGTAGCACATCTAAAAGGGACGTGGTAGCTAAGACTGGCGTGCGCGAGGGAGGGACGTCCATCCTCACCAGAGGCAGGCAGCGCCAACGGCACACGGAACGAGACGCCTAAGGCGATTCGTGCTGTCAGCGCTCTCCAGCGGCAGTTTCTCGGCTTTATTTGGCTCGCAAACCACACAGTTTCTTCCGAAAAACGGACGCGTGTAAAATGCTGCGTTAACTCCGTTGTCGATTGTCAAAAAAGAGCACAGAAAATCGTGAAGAAGAGTCTGGATTTGTCGATGGCTTGAACAGCAGGTTGCTGGTACAGGAACATTACTTAATGCTGTGCAGCGACCTGAGATGACGCACTAGTAGGAGTTATTCTTAACACAAACCTAGAGATAGGTACGTATATTTTACAGTAAGTTTCACAATATCAAAAACTTGCGGCGTGTAACTTGTGTTTATTTTCTGACACACTGGGGGACAAGATATGGCCACTGGGGAAACATTCAAGTCTAATCGTTAGCCTTTGCAGCAAGAATTGCGACAAATACATTATTTGTTATAAATAGCACGCCTTCTGAGGTAATACTTGTACTAAATGAAGAATAAGAGACCCAGAATCTTTTAGAAGACAGAAGGTGAAAAAATTTGGAAGGTGTTCGGCGCGAACCTGCTACCTTGCTGTTCAACGGCTCGCGACGCTACAAACTGTGTCACAGCATCGACATACCCGTGCCTCTGCATATGGCATGCACTGTCGAAAGACAAAATGCTATTATTTGATATTTCATATTAACACTGTGCCAAAAAGACGCGCTTTTCATAGATCATTGTATTGTAGCACTGAAACGACGTACATTGCTAATGCACAAGTTATAGCATTAAAAAGATGAACAACAGGAAGTATGTACCTAACGGTATGTAGCGTTTTCTGGAGATCTTCAACTTGCTGATGCTTCGAAACAGCTTATTTTCATACCACGTATTGTGTGAGAAGGAGAAAGGAACTAATACTACGTTAAACGCCATACACTAGAGTGGCTCCTCTCTTCTACTTGTGACGTAAACCGATGTCGCATCTAATGGGCAAGTTCCTCTCCACGACTCCACGCTCTGCAGTGTAGTGCGGAACGCGGAATTTCACACTTTGACGTCACCAGCTCCACATCCACGTGCGTTTTCACGACCCGTTAGAGGAAGTCTTTAGGGTTTCTTGCCGCTGAACTGCTTAGACGCCTGTCTGCATGCTGTAACTGATTTAATCCTGTGTTTCCGGCCCCTATGGGAGCGATGCTTTAGGGACAGGATAATGTGTGTTCACTGTTTACATCTACGCCCCGTTTCTTTTGTATAAGTTCAAAGTCCGCCGTCTGTCGTATCTGGTATCGCGTCTCCCACGTTTCAGCAATGTGCTAGGGTGCGACAGAGAAGTGATTTGTTAGCAGCCTTCTTTTGGTATCCTACAAATTAACGCGAGTCTGTCAACTGCCTTACTGCCGACTGAACTTACACCATTAGAAAGTTTCGACAGCGATTTTATTCCTGGCGAACAAGCGACGTCTGCGCAGTAACTACTCTAGCGGCTTGAACCAACAGCTCTAAACAACAGACGTTCAATCGACCTGTCATTTCTGAGCAGGGAGTCTTGAAGTAGTGGGCCGTTATGTGTCAGCGTCAGTGTGACACAAATCGCAATGGAGCAGCCCCCTCTAAACCGAGTGTTCAGAGTTTGTGTAAAATGTTTTGAAAAAGAGAAAAGCGTGCGCAAAGTTTGTCACGCAGATCTCGATTCCGGAACAAAAATAAAAGACAGGTGAACGCTAGCAGCGACTCGGCTAAAATGAAGATCGCGGAGCATTCTTTAGTTGAGAGAGAGAGAGAGAGAGAGAGAGAGAGAGAGAGAGAGAGAGAGAAATACACACGTTACTGCAGAGGAGACTGTGTTACCAACAGGAGTCTATCACAAAACGAGTAAGTGCAGTATGGGTTCTGATGATTCGCCAAAACTGAAGATGAAGCTGCCAATGTCGTGCACGAGTTGAAGAACATCCCAAAGAAGTACCTTTCTGCCAATTTCACGCGGTTGTACTCAAGTGGACAACGCCTGAAGCACTATCGATGTTCATGTTTCTCTGTATCTTACTGATCCAGTATCGAAGCATTCTCGACTGATGGCTGTATATAATCTTTACATTTCATTCTCCTATAAATACTAATACTCAGATACATGTACAGGGTGACCATTATTGAACTATATGAAAAAAATACAAATTAGTTACAAACTACAGCGTGGACACAATTTATTCAAGATGTAAACATCATTACAGATATTCGGATTTAGGTTATGACACGTTCGACACGTCAGCCATCATTGAAGATGATGGGGAGCAGACGAATAGCGAAATTTTGCCTGACCCGCTGAAGTGTCGGCACAATGATACTGTCGATGGCCTTCTGAACGGTTGTTCTCAGCTCAGCAATAGTTTTGTGGTCATTGCTCCACACTTTGTCTTTAATATACCCCTACAGAAAGGAGTCGCATGTGTTCAGATCCGGAGAAATGGGGGCCAATCGAGGCCCATGCCAGTGGCCTCTGGGCATCCCAGAGCTAGAATGCAGCCCCCAAAGTGCTCCTCTACGACATCAAACGCTTCCTGCATCGATGGAGTTGAGCTCCATCTTGCATGAACCACAACTTGTCGAAATCAGGGTCGATTTGGATAACGGAGATGAAATCTTCTTCCATAATATCGCACCGATTATTCCGTGACTGGACATTGTACACCACACAGTCACCCGTTGAGGGTGAAGAGACTTCTCAATCGCGAAACGCGTATTCTCGGTCCCCCAAATGCGCCACTTTTGGTTATTGACGAACCTGTCGAAATTAAAGTGGGCATCGTCGCTAAACCAAACCACACGGCGCATACTAATTCCAATCATGCTCCACGGCCAACCGTACAGTTTAAACGTTCTAACGCAAACCGTCCAGAAGTTACGACGATTGTATTTCATATACAGTAGAGCGTCGATTATCCGAACGTCGGTCAACCGAGTGACCGCTTAACCGAAGTGTGTACTCGCTCGCACCTGTTACTCTCCCACCCTACCGTCCATCATCCCCTTCATCCCAAACCATGTTCCCCACAGTAGTCGCCGCACTGGGCCACCGCTGGCGGAACGTTGCTTCTAACGGGGCTTTCGCAAGGCGCTGCTGACCGGCCAAGCTGCCAGTCGCTGTGTTTCAACAATCAGCACACTTCTGTCGGCAAGGCACTGGCAGTAGAAGTAGCGGCAGTATCAAAGCTGTTCACAGCAACACTTGCGTCAGCTTTAAGAGTTGGAGGCGTGCCGCTCCGCGCAGTTTGAAGGATTGCGTGCCCCCCAAGAAGGGCTTCTCACGGTGCAAACAGTCAACTTCTGTTCTCTATTACGACCACTTGTGTGCTGCTGCGTGAAGAAGTGAACTTGACGATACAAAATGCTTAAACGTAAACGTGTTGTCCTTTCTATATGAGGGACAAGTACGAGATTTTTAAAAGGTTAGAAGAAGGTGAATCTGCAACCACTTTATCCAATGAGTACAAGGTGGGTAAGTCGACAATTACGGATATAAAGAAAAAAAAACAAAAGACGAGCATAGCAAATTTTGTAGCTATGTTTGATTCTACTGATGGATCAACAAGCTATGAAGCTCGCCACTAACACAGATCTAGATGATGCTGTTTACAAGTGGCTTACACAAAAGAGATCGGAAGTAGAACCTATCTCGGTCCCATTCTGTGTGAGAAGGCGATGCAGTTCAACGAAAAACTTGGAGGGCCTTGGAACTTTAAAGCGAACACGGGCTGGTTAAAACGCTTCAAGTCAAGACACGGCATTCGTGAGCTTACAATACAGGGAGAAAAACTGTCGGCTGATTCTTCAGCGTCTGATTCTTTCAAAGTCAAACTAAGGGACGTATTAAGGGAAGAAGATTTTGCTCTCGGAAACGTTTACAATGCTGACGAAACTGGACTTAACTGGAAAGCTTTACCGAGAAAAACTCTTGTTTCACGTCATGAACTAGCAGCACCTGGTCCTAAAACAAGCAAGGACCGTATTACAGCTTTGGCTTGTGCTAATGCTACTGGAAGTCACCGACTGCCTATGTTCGTTATTGGTAAAAGTAAAAAACGGCGTTGTTTCAAGCACGTTAATGTGTCAGCCTTGCCTGTTGTGTACACCTCACAAAAGAGTGCCTGGATGGATAGTACGATTTTTATGAAGTGGTTTCTGGACGTTTTCGTACCCTCTGTAAAAGCTCATCAGCTAAAGAATGGGAAGAGGGAGAAAACACTACTTCTCCTTGACAATGCACCAACTCATCCGTCATGTGATATTTTAAACGAAAAAGACGAGTTCATAAAGGTAATATTTCTTCCGCCTAACGTAACCTCCTTATTACAGCCCATGGATCAAGGCATTATTGAGACTTTCAAACGATATTACAGGAAAGAATTGTTGCGTAAGTTATTGTTAGAAAGAGAAGAGGATGGAGAAGAAAGTCTCTTAAGAAATCATAAGAATACTGACTTGAAAGACGCGTCCTACATGATCAGCGCAGCATGGAATAGTGTAAAGAAAGAGAATTTGAAGAAAGCCTGGAATAAAATTTTGGACACAGAAGAAAATTCACAAGGTATGATTGAAAATGACGAACAGAATGATATGTCCGAAATTCTCGGTATGCTAAAAGAAATAGATTGCCACGAATGTGATGAAGAAGACGTTCATGAATGGATGAATATCGATGATGCAGATCCAGGACACCAAATCATGCAGGACACCGAGATTTTTACGTCGTCACTGATAAAGATGACGCCGCCAGCATCTGAACAATCAGTGCTCCAGAAAGTGAAGATGAAAGTATCCCAACAGCTTCTGAGGCGTTCACTTGTTTAGATACTGCCTTGCAATGGTTTGAAGCCCAAGATGAAAGTGACCAGTTTCAGATATCTGTAACGAAAGAAGTACGTGACTTAGCTGCTTGTAAGCGTTTAGGCTTGCTTAGACAGACCAAAATAAAGGATTTTTTTTAAACGTTAATTTTGTATACTGTGCGTAATGTTCATGCAAAATGCGTGTGTAATATGAATATATTTTTGTTTAATAAACTGTGCCACATACTATATATTCCTAATGAAGTTGCCTTTGTATGTTACTTTGTAATACTAAAAGAGATGCCTGTTTTTATGAATAAATTTACTGTACAGTACTCCTTTTTGGCAAATAAACATGTACAGTTCGATTATCCGAACAAACCAGTTTTCCGAACACCCATGTCCCCCAATTACTTTGGATAATCGACGCTCTACTATAGTTCAATAAACGTCGACTGATTGCAATTGCGGCAGACTCCCGTTATTTTGTGGAATGTGCAGTATTACGTTTCTGAAGAGAGAGTGGTAGGAGTGCAGGAGGAATTGGCGACGTCGGCGACCTCTGGCCGAGCGCGCAGAAGCACAGGCGAGCGCGGCGGGGCCACAAAGAAAGCGGCGCTGGCAGACGCGCGACCAGGAGGCGACGCCAAGTTCAAGTTCACGGCGCTGGCAGGGGAGGGGAGGGGAGGGTACAAGACTGTGGAGCCTGGGCTACACACGCCGCCGCCGTCTGCTGCGTCGCCGCTCCGCACCACACACACTACACAGCACAGCGGCCGTAGTCTGCCGTGGGCAGGCGCGCGCGCGCCGCCGCCAGACCAGATCAATACGGCCGCTGCTGGGGGCGTGGCGAGGGAGCGGAGGGCCGACGGCCGAGGGCGCCCAATTCCCTGAGACAGCTCAGCTCGGCCGGAGGCGGCGCCGCTGCAGCTGCATCTCGTCTCCCACCGCCTAGCCAGGCAGCCACGGCTATAGCGACGCCGCGCGCACGTACACACTCAAAAACACCTTGCATACCACATATGGAACAGAGATGACAAAGAACAGGGCCGTATTTAGTAGAATTTCAACACCTGAGAGATGTGGGCCCGACCAGCGGAAATTTTGTTATCATCTAACTCGTAATACAACAGCACTGTAGGGCAATCTTCAAACTCAAAATGTAGGCCGATTTGGCGGAAGTGACTGAGCCGTGGTAAAAATTGCTGTTTTGAAGAGCGCGCCGCAGCGCGTAGTGTGAAGCAGTCGCCCCCCGTTTCTGGCGGTGGCGCCGCTGTGGCAATCGCAGCTTTTGTGTCTCCCTCTGGTGGAAAAGGGGAAAGGTTGCCTGTTCACGTGCATTTAAGGGGCGCTATGAGCTCGCCAGTCGGTCAGTCTGGGTCAGTCTCTCGACCCCAGCTTGCTAGTCTGTCTTTCGTCCGCATTTGTTACGCATTTAGTGTCTATCTGTCGTTCGGATCAACCTTTAAAGCCGGCAAAATGAGAGTCTTTCCACTCCGCCAGTAAGAGAACTCAGCGAGTGGTCGCCCGGTCGGGGCTTAGTTCCTGCATCTGAGTCTGCGCGTTAGGCCGCCAGTCTGCTCGAGTTTGCTCAGGCAATGGTCACTGGCGGTTGGATCGATCGGTTGGTCGGTCGCGCACTGAGACACAAGATGACTTGTCCGTCTTGAGTGTCGGCGCATGTGAGGTCGCCACGTAAATCCAGTGAGCCGCGGCGTATAGCGAGGGGTAGTGACTATGCGATCGACACCAGAGCAACAGGAGTCAACCCACGACATCGGTCCGGCCGGTGCGAGCTGCGACACCGTGAGACGGGAGATCGGCGCGCCTTCCTGCGTCCGTTGAAGCGGCTGGCAGCGGACGGTTCGGGAGAGCGATTTGGGGGAGCTGCGCCAGGTCTTAGTTTATTAGAAGTTAAGTGATTGGTGATATGTTGTTTGATTTACTCTTGTTAAATTCTACTTGTTTTCATGGTGAGGTCACCAGCCGTTTTGCTTTGGGGTCGTCCCACCATTCTTCTCCGTTTGCCCACCCGCGGGAAGGTGGTTGTTTATAAATTGGGTGGTCCGTTTTTCCCTTGTGGAGTAGGGGCAGGTTAGAGCAACCTGCGTTTCGGGTTGTTCGGTAATCTCCCTATCAATCTACCTCTGTCATATTTGTCGCATTGGGTGTGTTAACGATTTTATTGCTTGGAGTGTAACGGCCTAATACCTGAAATATGTTTTGATCTTTGGGAACTTTGATATTATTGCCTACGATCTTAGAGAGGCGATATCTGTGTATTGTAGAGCATCTTAACTATTGTTTGGCCAACCTTGTAGAATTTTATATAAGACTGCATTTCATGGGCTTTTATTTAAATGATCATTTTAGTATATAAAGTTGCCACCCTTTCACCGTAAGACTTTTCTAAGAAGTTAAAATCAAGTTGCACCTTCGGTGGCAAGGTTAATATTTTAATTCTCAGTGTTTTGTACCATTTCCATCCCTCCTACGGGGGGTGCCTAGTTTGTGTGCTTATGTAAATGGTTCAAATGGCTCTGAGCACTATGGGACTTAACTTCTGAGGTCATTATTCCCCTAGAACTTAGAACTACTTAAACCTAACTAACCTAACGACATCACACATATCCATGCCCGAGGCAGGATTCGAACCTGCGACCGTAGCGGTCGTGCAGTTCCAGACTGTAGCGCCTAGAACCGCTCAGCCACCCCGGTCGGCTAAATTGTTGAAACTCTTTGTTTAAAGTTATCTGATGTGTTGCAGATTTGCACCAGAGTAGTCTTTCACAGGCTGTTGTGAGCGGTCGTAACTACGGGCGTGTCAAAAGGGAGCAGGAAGGTTCTCTCCCCGAAAGCTCATACAGTCAAAACTTGTTTCTTTCTCCCTGTGAATAAATTGTAACTTTGATATTTAGAAAGTGCTTTCTGATTATAATTTTAAATGTTTCTTTTAAAAAATGCCTTTAGGCATTATTAAATTGAATAAAATTCCCATTTGTTAAAAGGAATTTGGTTATGATTTCATCAGTTACTCCCTGGCAACTACTTCCATGCTTACACAGTGTGATTAAATGTGTTAATGTTCTTGATGAATCGTTAGTAAATAAAATAAATTCTTAAGAATATTCCTTGAAAGTAAATCACGGTTCAGTGACCAAACAGCCAGGGCATCGGTCCCGTCGGATTAGGGAAGGAAGTCGGCCGTGTCCTTTCAAAGGAACTATCCCAGCATCTGCCTGAAGCGATTAAGGGAAATCACGGAAAACCTGAATCAGGATGGTCGGACGCGGGTTTGAACCGTCGTCCACCCGAATGAAAGTCCAGTGCGATAATCACTACGGCAGCTCGTTCGGTAAACTCGGAAGGTCTTAACGTAGTGTTTCACGTTCATTAACTAATTGTATACCATTTTACTGAACAATTTATGATATAATGAACTGATAATATTAAAAATGGAATGAATTCTGATTCGGCTTATCCTCTATTTTCGTCTTCTACTTTTTCCTTGCCTTTATCCAGTATGTTCAGGGGGTCAGCGAGTTAATTCTCGGGTCTGGCAGCGTTAGTGGTATAGGGTGGCTGCGGATGCCCTTTCTGCTGCAACCCAATCTCTCTGCGTCTAGTGGCATATTGCACATCCAAGTGTGGGAGCATTTTCCGAAAGTTCGCAAATCGTATGACGAGGCAGGACTTCGGTACCAGTACTGTATTCACGTAGTGGGATGTGGGAAACCGCCTAAAAACCACATCCAGGATACCCGGCACACCGCCTCTCGCCATTTGATCCGCAGCCGGGGGTGTCTCCGAATCCCGTAAGACGTACGATAACCTACGCGGCTATCCGCGCTCTCTGCCAATCCCGCTATAAAATTCCTTTCTTTTTATGGCGATTAGTTTGTGTCCTACACTGATCCGTAATGCTATACCACACACAGAAATATTAAAAAAAAGTATTACCATAACAATTTCACCTTACTGACGACATCGAGCCTACAACGGACCATTTACCGACTTCCTTCCAGCAACTGATGATGCAATTGAGTACATCCTATGTTTCAATGTTAAATTGTAACAAAGTTTGGTAAATAAAATGTACATGTCCATGTGAACTACGTACAATTTACTGTCATATCAATACATATCTGTCGGATAAATAAATTCACTTTTCTGGTACGATATTGTTATTTACCTACAATGAAAGGGGCAGCCGTTACAATACAACTACTCAGGCTGACAAATATTTGGCGTTCTTTCTAGATGATGGTACTATGATTATTACGAGCGAAACAATTTTTAAATACATTCGTACTTTTTAAAAAAAATGTCTTTTTCAGTTTTGAATTCCCCTCGGAAACACGGTGGTCATGTGACTTTGCTATCAAGCCACAAGCCACTAAGCTACCTGTCAGACATCATGGATGAAGACATTTCTTTTTTCCGCAGTATCTCGTTAACGAGTAAGGTTACCTGTAAATGAAACTTCCTGGCACATTAAAACTGTATGCCGGACCGAGACTCGGGACCTTTGCCTTTCGCGAGCAAGTGCTCTACCATCTGAGCTACCGAAGCACGACTCACAACCCCTCCTCACAGCTTTACTTCCGCCAGTAGCTCGTCTCCTACTTCACAGAAGCTCTTCTGTGAGGACGGGTCGTCAGCCAAGCTTGGGTAGCTCAGTCGGTAGAGCGCTTGCACCTAAAAGGCAAAGGTCCCGAGTACGAGTCTCGGTTCCGCAACCAGATTTTAATCTTACAGTAAGTTTCACTTCAGCGCATACTCCCGCAAGGTGAAAATTTCAGTCCTTATGTGAAAACGATTTTCTTCACTTTCAAGATTCCGTGTCTGCCGGCAGCAAGCAACAAAATTTAGAGATCCTAGTTTGAATGAAACGTGGGACAGAAGAAAGCTCTCGCAAAGTCGTTCTAATATGAAGCTCTGAAAAATTCCTAAAAGTCTTACCTATTTTGCGTACCGAAGTGACGCGCGTTTCGCCGGGCGCCACTAAGACGGTGCCGTGAGGGAGCCGAATAACCCCATGCAAGACAACGTCGTCGACGACTGTGTCTTTTACGACCACTAGAGGCCCCGCTCCATATTATTGGAAGAAAGTGTGTTTTTTATCTTAAAGTTCTGTAGTTCGAGCCCAAAGACTGCAGTCTGCACAGGCTGCGGGTAGATGCAGTCTTGCATAAGGACACACAAAATGAACGGAAACAGAACAAGCCCACTAGTGATAACCACCATCTAGTCTTCGGACCCGGATACGAGTTTCAAAAGGAGACTATATCTTGCACGGGTACCGTATCCGTCGGGGTAAGTTATTTGGGAGGCAGACATTCGTTGGGCACTACCGTATCGACAATGCGAGTGATTCAATATAAGTGTGCAGATATTTTCAGCAGTCCCAGAGGACGATCACAGAGACAGGAATGAAGCTTGTCATGAGGGGAGGTACGGAGAATCTTCAGTGAATGAAACCTATAGATTATTGTGATTATTATGGGTGAGGTAATTGTCAATGGTAGTGGAAGTACGATTGAAAAAGAATTTTAATTAAATAATTCAAATTTTCCTGCATTTATTTATTTCTGTTTACCTTATTGATATAGCTTAAGTTCCTTGTATATTCTGTAGTTACATTGATAATTCCTTCTTCTTTTAATTGGTTTGCGTATCACTCTCCAGAAGTAGCCTTATCACTCCTAACTTTACTGGTTTTGTTTATTAATATAAACTTATGTAACCTTGCTGTTACTGTTTTGTGTCAAAGTTTTTCCAGCTTACTCCGTTTTTATTTATTTACGGTTAAATTTTTTTACTTTTTCGCTGCTTTACCACCACACTGTCAAAGATGTTATTTGCTGAACATATCTGCTTCAATCTAGACATGTAACTTCTCTTTCAAATTTTTTTGCAAACATTGTAACTTCTTTTGTTACAATATTCAGTAAATGTCGGAAGATGGCCTTGTAAGCCGAAACCGGCTAACACAATAAAAGTGCGAGGGCTATTCGGAAAGTGAGGAGCGATCGGTCGCGAAATGGAAACTACTATGAAAATCCGAAGCTTTTGTCTCCATCAGATACTGGTCAGTTTTTGTCTCGTTTAGTCTGACGGCGACGCGCACATTTGTGCGGCGCAGTAACCAAGGGTTTTCGCGAAATATGTGATTTTTTCAAAAGAATAGGAATTTGTTCCTATCATGACACAATCACATGCCTGATACAAAGATTCTGAAACATTTCAGAGAACATGGGAAAAAGAGAATCTAAAACAACTTTTAAAATCACTGGGTTACGAATAAAGACACTAACTGATGAAAAGTATCTGGACAGTGCTATGTAATGCGGAAAACACTGCTAGATGTCACGACAGTCGGACCTGCCACAAAGAGAGGCTCCGGACAGTATTGTGGTACCAGCAGAGAAAAAGCAACAGCAGGCTGGGTCGGTCGAGACAGCTCTGAAACTTCGAACGTGAACTATTCACTGTGTGTCACCTGAATAGCAAATTCATCAGGGATATCGAACCATTCTAAAGCTGCCTACGTCTACTTGTTCATGTGATTGTGAAGTGGCAACGCGAAGAGACAACCACAACTAAACCAAGATCGCACAGATCTAGTGTACCTATGTACAGGAACCGTCGGACATTGTGGAAGTTGGTTGCAAAAAGTAGCATGAATCCAGCGGAAGGAATCACTGACGAGTTTCGAAGTGCGACCGGTACACCAACTAGCACAAAGACTCTGCGTAGAGCTTTAAAATGGATCGGGTACAACGGCCGAGCAGCTCCTAATGAGCCACACATATCTGCAGTTAATGCTGAGCGACGCTTGAGGTGGTGTCAAGAGTTTCACCCCTGGACAGCAGTTGATTGGAAACGAGTGGTCACGCTATACCCTGTAGCAATCCGGTGGAAGGGGGTCTGAGTTAGGGAATGTCTAGAGGTTACCTGCAACGTATACGGGGTGTCCCATGTATCTTGACCACTCTAAATAACTGTTTCTGCAGAGGCAAATTACAAAATGTTTCAAGCAAATGTTCTTTAGCCGTCAGGGGGACACCAATCAGCATGACTGCCTTCGTTGTAGCTTTGTTTTTTACAAAGCTATCAATAGCGGCATTACTTTTTTAAATGGCACCCTGTATTTTTTATTCGGTAAGTCATTTCCTCTCCTAAAAACCTATTGAAAATTGTATCACAGTGTACCATTCACTGAAAATACGTTATTAATTACATAACACAACACTGGATCACAAACTCGTCCACATGCTGAAGTTGTCAGAAAACAAACGAAAACATAACACAAAATTGACTTTGACTCTCCTGTACCATTGCCCAGGTGTAGAATATTCAAAGATGCTCAAAGCGGTGTCCCTGGACACCGACACACTGGTGCATTCACTGAATGACAGAATTATTTACTGCTTCCAGTGTTGCCTGCTGAAGAGAATTACAAGGACGCACGGTACATTCCTGCATGTCCTCTGGAGTTGATGGAGGGCCCGCTGAGAGGCTTCGCCGCCCTAATTGGCTCGTCCTGAGTATCATCTTTGTTCACAAAAAACGCTGGATACGAAAAAGACAAAAAAAGTTTTGATTTTCACTGTGGTTTCCATTTTGTGACCGATCGTTCCTTACTCTCCGATCAGCTCTCGTAATACTGCAGAACAAAAGCAGACTAGCGCTTTTCATTTATGAAGGGAAGAACTTATGAAACCAGTAGCGTCGAACTTAAGTGGGTCAAGGGATTGAAAGAAAAACAGTCCGTCGTGCACGATGAGAAATTATAACTGTCCTACACAAAATTTGATTTATGATTCAGTAATTTTCATAGACAGTAATTCCACACTGACATTAACAAGAGGAAAAATAGTTTTGCAAAGACAATAACAAGGGTCACTGATGATTGAAGAACTGTTAGGTCGAAGCTGTTGTGTAATTAACAGTATCTTTAGGTACTGGTCCTTCTGGTTAATAATTAAATGTAACTGAGGGCATTCTTTTATCTATAAAATTACAATCAATAATTGTAAAAAAAAGCAGTAAAAGACGGAAAGAGGAAAATGGGATAGGTAACAGCTCTTGCCCTTTCCTCCTCCATCTGTACGAAACCCCCAAATAAACAACTTACGATAGTCTTTAATTAAATTTGCAAGTGCTAAGTAAACATTCTAAGATCAACGGGAGGGGCAGGGACAATCTGCGGTCCCTGTGCTATCATACAGATTGTGCGACAGGGAGTACTCCAGTGTCTAAGTTGGTAGGGATCCACACCCACTGCCAGTGTGAATAACATAATTTTGCGTATTAGGTCGCGTCATTGTGAACACTACACAACTAAGATGCCGGACTTTCGACTGAGTTCACAGTCATTCTCATCAGGATGCCTAACTGCTGGCTTCTGCATACGGTCTTTCCTTTTTGTCAGGGGACGACCGACGTCACGTTCTGGGATGCCACTGCACAATTCGAATTAAAGACAGCTATGGAGAGGTTGCTGTATGGTGCTACTCTGGCAGGTGATCGGTAGGCAACAGCGAATCAGCGGTTTGTACCTGAAGGTAGTATTTTGCAGTATCGAGGGTTTGTCGCTGCACACCAATAGACTGGGATCGCCAGCAGCCACGCCAGATGTAACTAGTAACCATCGTCCTCCCCCATGCTGTCAGGGGGGTTTAATCGTTTCGATAGCCTCTTAAGATTTTCGCTGCCGCATCGGCGGCTACCGAGCACGCACAGGAGATTCTTGAAAATTAACAGATCGGCCACAGTGCCGGTGGTGTTCATGCTCCGAGAAGCGAGTGCTAATTCGTCACCCTGTTCCACGAACGCACACTTCGGCGCATTCAAAACGAAGTTCGCAGAGGACTGCTGTTTGGAGAGATTCTACAGGATCCTTCATGGGCCGCAGCAGACATTTGATCTTGCCACCGCTATGGAATATCGGTTTAATTCCATCTTACCCACACTGCCGCTGACGCCTCTCACAAGAGGTGAAAGTAAGAGAGCAACATGAAGAGGTTGTTCTGTTCCTTTGCGTGTGAGTGTGCCTCACAACTCGCTGTAAGTTCTTGTTGCTATATTATTTCACAAGGAATGTTGTCCGGAGTTCCTCCAGTTCATGCTAGACTAGAGGCAGTGAGCGTCGCTAAAGCGGTGAGCTCGGGCAGTCAGAGTATGTAGCACACAGATCTTAGCAGCTGGGTGACGCAACTCCATATGTAGACAGGCCTACCGGTTGGTAAGCGTCCGTTTCCTGTACACTTTGTGACCTAGTTCGCTGTTAGCTGCCATAGTACGCCAGTTACACCGTCCTTGCATTTGGCTTCACGCGGATGCTGAAGCCAGCGCGTAATATTATTAGTTTATAACATGCTTTTTATCCTTCTCCTTTTGTAATTTTATTAGACGGAGTGTAGTTTCGACGAATACATTTTTAGCAGATAACCAAGCGCCAGAGATTCTTATACGAAACAAATGCAGAACAGCGCGCTCTGCGGGAACGGTTGTTTGTTAGTTTTCGTATGTCCAACCCAACATTTGCAAATTTCACATTACAAAATAAAGAAACAAGACACAGACCCGAAATTTTGCAAAATTTTATGAGAGAACGTTGCTTTGCGACAGCATTCCACATTCACAGATCTATAGCAACATTTGATATCCCATTAACAGCTTCAGCTGTAGTTTCCAAGGCGTCACTCCACTTCCCAGATTATCTTCTCTTTGAGCGTCCGACTGACCATATGTGTAGGGCAGCCCTAGTTTTGGCGACGCTTGCACGGATCTTCCGTAAGTGGCACCAGATATTTCTGGCTGGGTTGGACCCTGACCTTTGTACAGTGGGGTCTTTGTAGCCATTACTCTGGAAAGCTTCCGTCTGTCTTTGCGTGCTACCTCCAAAGGAAAGCGTTGTCGCTGCAACAGAACAAAATCTTCCTGCTTAGGTCTTCAAACATTAAGATCAGAGCTTCGAGCATTATCCACTATGAGGAGAATCGGAAGTACTCTTGGGAGTGCGAAGTTCATTCTGTAATTACTGCCTGTCGTTTCAATGTTTCATTTACAGTGTGCATTGACTGACTTACGTGTACATCTATTTCGACAGCATACTTGCTCAAACAGCTGAATAAATGGGGATGGTGTGGCTGTGCGATGGATATTTGCCTTAGCTCCCGCGCTTTTCACAGACATTTCCTCATTATGCTATTTCTCGCCTTCGGTTTTTGTCGGGTTAATTGGGTGTGTTTCTTGTATGCCAGGGAACGGGCAACAGTGGCTCCGAAAATACTGTCCGCCGGTAAAACACGGAATCACAACATGTAATTACTACTGGAAGCAAAGAAGAAATGCCTTTCCTTCAGAATGTGTCCGTGGCCCCTCTGCAGCGGAGTGCGGTCAGCAACGAAGACCGCTGACAGATTAAAACCATACGCCGGACTCTGCGGACTGCAGTTTTAATCTGTGGGCGAGCACAATAACTTTGCGTTTTTCTGTTCTTGTATTCCGCGCCTTGTGCTGTAATCACTCCCGGGGCAGGAGTCGTGACGCAGCTATGCCTGGCTACCGCCCTGGCGTCTGAAACAGATGCAATTTTTCACTCTGTCTGGCAGGTCTGAAATGGAAACTATCTTTAGGAACGAAATGACGAAAAGAACTTTCTTATAAACAGTTCTTATATACTTACACTGCCTAATTCATACAGGAATCCATGTTACGCACACACTAAAGCCAGTCTTAAGTAGCGAACAGCACAGTAGAGCAATTGTACAGACGACTGACAGTTAAGAAAAGCCTATGAATAAATTCATTCTCCAGCAGGAGCATGTGTTTGGACTGGATTTCGACGCACAGTCATGAAGATATGACCTTAAACGAATTTCACTGAACTTCTGAATTAGATTTTTCTGCTTATCTGGCAGTAGCTTTTGTCTCCAGTCAGATACTGGTCAGTTTTTCTGGCGTTTAGTCTGACGAAGACGCGCAGGTTCGTGTGGTGCGGTAACCAAGGGTTTTCACGAAATATGTGATTTTTTCAAAAGAATAGGAATTTGTTCCTATCATGACACAATAACATGCCTGATACAAAGATTCTGAAACATTTCAGAGAACATGGGAAAAAGAGAATCTAAAACAACTTTTAAAATCACTGGGTTACGAATAAAGACACTAACTGATGAAAAGTATCTGGACAGTGCTATGTAAGGCGGAAAACACTGCTAGATGTCACGACAGTCGGACCTGCCACTAAGAGAAGCGGCGGACAGTATTGTGGCATCAGCAGAGAAGCAGCAACAGCAGGCTGGGTCGGTCGGGAGAGCTCTGAAACTTTGAACGTGAAATACTCACTGTACGTCACCTGAATAGCAAATTCATCAGGGATATCGAATCATTTCTAAAGCTGCCTACGCCGACTTTTTCATGTGATTGTGAAGTGGCAACGCGAAGAGACAACCGCAACTAAACCAAGACCGCGCAGATCTAGTGTATCGATGAAGAGGAACCGTCGGACATTGTGGAAGTTGGTTGCAAAAAGTAGCATGAAGCCAGCGGAAGGAATCACTGACGAGTTCCGAAGTGCGACCGGTACACTAACTAGCACAGTGACTGTGCGTAGGTCTTTAAAATGGATCGGGTACAACGGCCAAGCAGCTCCTAATGAGCCACACAGTTCTGCAGTCAGCGCTAAGCGACGCTTGAAGTGGTGTCAAGAGTTACGCCACTGGACAGCAGTGGATCGGAAATGAGTGATCACACTATACCCTGTGGCAATCCGATGAAAGGGGTCTGAGTTAGGCGAATGTCTGGAGAAGGTTACGTGCCATAATATACAGGGTGTCCCATTTATCTTGACCACTCTAAATAACTGTTTGTCCAGATGCAAATTACAAAATGTTTCAAGCAAATGTTCTTTAGCCGTCAGGGGGGACATCATCCAGCATGACTGCCTTCGTTGTAGCTTTGTTTTTTACAAAGACATGAACAGCGGTATGACTTTTTTAAATGGCACCCTGTATTTTCTATTCGGTAATTCATTTCCTCTCCCAAAGACCTATTCAAAAATGTATCACAGTGCACCAATTCACTGAAACATAACGCTATTAACTGCATAACACAACATTGACTTTGAGCCCGGGATCACAAACTCTTCCACTTGCTGGAGTTGTCAGAAAACAAATGCAAACCAAGTAATTGACCTTCACTCTCCTGTACAATTGCCCAGGAGTAGAACATTCAAAACTGCTCAAAGTGGTGACACTGGACACCGATACACTGGAGCACTCGTTGAATGAAAGAATTATTTACTGCTTCCAGTGTCGCCTGCTGAAGAGAATTACAAGCAAGCACGACACGTGCCTTCATGTCCTCTGGAGTTGTTGGAATATCGCAACAGACAACATCTTAATGCATCACCAAAGAAAAAAGTCCAGAAGATTTAACTCAGGAGACCTAGCAGGCCAAGTAACTGTTCCTCCTCTTCCAATCCATCTGGCAGGATACCTTCTGTTCACAACACGACGTGCGCGCAACGCATCATGTGCTGGACATCCATCGTGTTGATACCACATAAGCTTTCTGGTTCTTCGCGGCACTTCACCCAGAAGAGGAGGAAGAATTCATTTGAGGAAGTTTGCGTACACTGTGCCGTTTAGACTACGATTGATGAAATAAGGGCCAATAATTGTAGGATTTGCTGCTGTGCCCACTGATAGAAGTGCACACGATTCTGGAAATCATTGCCATGCAATTCTTGATGTAAGTGTACATGGTAAGGATGGAACCGGTGACATGTAAGAATACGATGTACACTGGTTTTAGGAATGCCAATCTCGTGTTCAAGCTGTCGTGCGCTCGCATGTGGATTCATAGCAACGGAAGCGAGAACAGTAACTTCGCCAGCTTCGTCTGTGCGAGTGCTACGACGAATGCGTTGTCGTGGGTTGAAACTTCCCGTGTCCTGAAGCATCACAACAAGACGAGAAAACATCCGTCAGGAAGGTGGGTTCTTGTCAGGATATCGCTCTTTGTACAGTTCCGCTGCCTGCGTAGCATTTCGCCTACCTTCAACAACAACAATTAAAGAAGCGTTATGTCGATGCAGTTTGTAGGAAGGACAGCCTTTACTGTATGCCTGCTCTACACAACGATATTTTAAAGGACTAAACTACTGTACTAAATGTACCCATACATAAGAAACCAGTATTGCAATTACTGTTCTGCTAACTTACATTCCCCATAGACAAGTAGCATTTCTACCTTCCCTCCGTTGGTGTACATTCTACTCACACAACTCTTCAACTGACGATGGTTGACGGAACGACGGGTGTGCATTCTACTTGTGTTTAGATTTGTCCTCTGCTACGTCAGCACGTGCATGTGTTCTACTACCCCGAGTATCTGCACTAAGCGCTGGGAGTGTCAACGTCAATGTTGTGTTAACATAATTAATAACGTTGTGTTTCAGTGAATGGTACACTGTGACACATTTTTGAATAGGTCTTTACGACAGGAGATGAATTACCGAATAAAAAATACAGGGTGCCATTTAAAAAAGTCATGCCGCTGTTCATATCTTTGTAAAAAACAAAGCTACAACGAAGACAGTCATGCTTATTGATGTCCCCCTGACGGCTAAAGAACATTTGCTTGAAACATTTTGTAATTTGCATCTGGACAAACAGTTATTTAGGGTGGTCAAGATAAATGGGACACCCTGTACAGCGCCAACGGTCACGTACGGAGGATGTGGTGTTACGTTATGGGAGCGTTTTTCATGGTTATGGTGCTTAAAAAAACACTAACTGCAGAAGGATATGAACACATCGTACAGTACTACGTACCGTGCAGAGTTGAGGACGAGTTCGGAGACGACGTCTGGTTTGGCTCTGAGCACTATGGGACTTAACTACTGAGGTCATCAGTCCCCTAGAACTTAGAACTACTTAAACCTAACTAATCTAAGGACATCACACACAGCCATGCCCGAGGCAGGATTCGAACCTGCGACCGTAGCGGAAACGCGGTTCCAGACTGTAGCGCCTAGAACCGCACGGCCACTCCGGCCGGCGACGCCTGGTTTATCAGGATGAAAGTGCACCCTCTCATAGGACAGCATATTTTAGGCAGCATTCACAAAGTGGACTGTCCTGTCCTGAGCCCCGACCAGAATGCTATGGGACACGTCTGCTTCGCTACAGACCACAGTCACCAGCATCAGTAATTTATCTGGTGTCGGTTCTTCAGGGAGAATGGGCTGTCACTTTATTGGAAATATCGCCAGCAGAGTTCAAGCATCGTATAGGCGAAAGGTAATTCAGAGATGAGATAGTCGATGTGATTAAGTCTAGAAGAAAGATACATAATATAAAAGTAAACAGTAACTTGATTGGAGCATTACACAATGTAACTACGCAAGACAAATGATATAAAAGTTAACAATACCATGGTTGGAGCATTACAACGTTTAGCTCTGCGTCTTTCCGGCTACAGAAGAAAAGTGAAATCCGAGCGCCATTTGGCAGGAGAGGCCCGCTACAGCGCAATAAGTGTAGGCTCTGGCAGTCTCACATTTTGCACTGTGTATTTCCGCCAGCTAAAGATCCTCTATCCCGTACAGCAAATACTCACTCACAGCACACACAGTGAAATGCTTAGAAAATAATTCGAATCGAATAAGAGCGGAAACGTGTGAAAACGAGCACGACAGAAACATGACACTAAAAAAATGAACGAAACTGTAACAAGAGAAAGAAGTCTTACAAAAGTGATCTCTCAAAAGTTCAGTGCAGGCCCACTATAGCAAGAACTGTACGCTGTATTAATTGTACACCTGTGGATAGAAAATGTAGTCATACAAACACTACATTTAATCTGAAGGGGAAGTAAATGAACGTCCACTGAAGGCACCACAGGTGTTGTGAATCGTGTTTGGGTGGACACAGACGCAAACATAACTGTGTTTAGCCAGAAGCCGACCTCTCTCTATTATATGTATATGAAGATGGCATCCGTTCTTTCAGACATGTCCGAAAGAACACGTACCATCTTCATATAGATAAGGCTTACCGTCCAATGATCTTCAGTGCGGATGCACTCACATTGCTCAAATTCTTGTGGGAATCGGTAGACTGACTGCCACGAGTAATGAGTAACAGTGGGCACGGTGACCACAAATGTAGTGTGTTGACAGTAAGTTGGAAATGTGGGTCTCACGGGGAGCGTGCCAGAAGTAAGTCGCTGCAGTCGCACTATCCTCTGTGTCCTCGATGGCTCAGTCGGATAGACCATCTGCCATGTAAGTAGGAGATCCCTGATCGAGGCACACATTTTCAACTGTCTCCGTTGATATTTATCAACGCCTTTAAGCAGCTAATGTTCTGAATCTCATTATAATTTCATTTTCTCGATTATATTTTACGTACGAGTGGGTACAAAACTAAAAAAGCTAAGTTAACTGCACTAACGGCATTGCTCATAATAAATTCACGACACGTGCTACACAAACCTGTCGCTCTATACTTTTGTTTTTACTGTAAACTACGCCAGCTGCAGTGGACGGACAAGTGCGAAAGTCAGCGTCGACCGAGAACTGTTCCTGTATAATGAAGAAGAGGAAAACGGTGAACGTAACGGACATCATGCGAAACGAAAAGAACCAATTCTTGCGGCTGACTGTGTAGGGCAAAACTGAAAGCAGCGGAGAACTCTGATCAGTGTCACATTTAGGCGTAGATCATCTATTGTAAACTGCTATCTAGGTTCCCGTAGCGTAAAAATTAGAAAAAAAATCTTTTACTACTGTGGCGCAGGTCCTCTTACATAGAAGCAGTCATTTTTTACGAGCTTACTCTTACTCGGCTGAATTTTTCAGTAGACAGCTGATACGAATGAAGTCAGGGTTCCCCTCTGTAAGGCCGCGTTATGTCGCGTCAAACGCCCAGTCGCGCTCGGTCGAACTCTTGGCACTGTACTCGACGTAAGTGGTACGACATTTAATCGAGCACATCTCATTTCAACCACGTCAGTACCCACACTTTTCTAGTTCCTGTCGCTACACATGGGTTCTGCTCCTTAATCTCTGGAAAACCCCTTTCAGATAACTTTACTCGTCAACGAGATATTGCAGATAACGTTCAAGTAGTCCTAAGATGCATGACAGACAGCTTACTGACTTCTGAATTACAGCAAGGTCAAGCGGCCACCGTTAGTGTTTTAGTGTGAAATTTCGCTCAGTCTCGAAAGTGATATTTTTAAGAGAACTAAGTAACGGCGACGTTATAGGTAGTTTGATTAGTATCAAGTGAAGGCAAATACCAATTATTAAATAACATTTCAAACCTTCATTTTAGAACCAAATGTTTGAGAAAGTACTGTATTTGAATTACATGTAGGTAATATCAACTTCGATGTTAGATTCATTTTCTTACCTTGCATTTGCTTTACACACGCGTCTCCTTATAGCTGCAATACATAATTTTTTTTTAAATTTTAAGTACTGGTTTGTGATTCGACACGACATTCATCTATGTGGCCTTTTTTGTTACTGTTGTGCATAGTGATGTTAATAAATCGAGTGTTATAGCTTAATTGTACCTTTTTTAAATCCTACCAATTCATTAGATCACAAACAGTAAAACTAGCATTTTATTCAACTAAACAATAAACCTTAACTGCTGAGTTAAAGGATTTTAAACGGAAAATTGTTCTTAAGTGATGTACACTCCTGGAAATTGAAATAAGAACACCGTGAATTCATTGTCCCAGGAAGGGGAAACTTTATTGACACATTCCTGGGGTCAGATACATCACATGATCACACTGACAGAACCACAGGCACATAGACACAGGCAACAGAGCATGCACAATGTCGGCACTAGTACAGCGTATATCCACCTTTCGCAGCAATGCAGGCCGCTATTCTCCCATGGAGACGATCGTAGAGATGCTGGATGTAGTCCTGTGGAATGGCTTGCCATGCCATTTCCACCTGGCGCCTCAGTTGGACCAGCGTTCGTGCTGGACGTGCAGACCACGTGAGACGACGCTTCATCCAGTCCCAAACATGCTCAATGGGAGACAGATCCGGAGATCTTGCTGGCCAGGGTAGTTGACTTACACCTTCTAGAGCACGTTGGGTGGCACGGGATTCATGCGGAGGTGCATTGTCCTGTTGGAACAGCAAGTTCCCTTGCCGGTGTAGGAATGGTAAAACGATGGGTTCGATGACGGTTTGGATGTACCGTGCACTATTCAGTGGCCCCTCGACGATCACCAGTGGTGTACGGCCAGTGTAGGAGATCGCTCCCCACACCATGATGCCGGGTGTTGGCCCTGTGTGCCTCGGTCGTATGCAGTCCTGATTGTGGCGCTCACCTGCACGGCGCCAAACACGCATACGACCATCATTGGCACCAAGGCAGAAGCGACTCTCATCGCTGAAGACGACACGTCTCCATTCGTCCCTCCATTCACGCCTGTCGCGACACCACTGGAGGCGGGCTGCACGATGTTGGGGCGTGAGCGGAAGACGGCCTAACGGTGTGCGGGACCGTAGCCCAGCTTCATGGAGACGGTTGCGAATGGTCCTCGCCGATACCCCAGGAGCAACAGTGTCCCTAATTTGCTGGGAAGTGGCGGTGCGGTCCCCTACGGCACTGCGTAGGATCCTACGGTCTTGGCGTGCATCCGTGCGTCGCTGCGGTCCGGTCCCAGGTCGACGGGCACGTGCACCTTCCGCCGACCACTGGCGACAACATCGATGTACTGTGGAGACCTCACGCCCCACGTGTTGAGCAATTCGGCGGTACGTCAACCCGGCCTCCCGCATGCCCACTATACGCCCTCGCTCAAAGTCCGTCAACTGCACATACGGTTCACGTCCACGCTGTCGCGGCATGCTACCAGTGTTAAAGACTGCGATGGAGCTCCGTATGCCACGGCAAACTGGCTGACACTGACAGCGGCGGTGCACAAATGCTGCGCAGCTAGCGCCATTCGACGGCCAACACCGCGGTTCCTGGTGTGTCCGCTGTGCCGTGCGTGTGATCATTGCTTGTACAGCCCTCTCGCAGTGTCCGGAGCAAGTATGGTGGGTCTGACACACCGGTGTCAATGTGTTCTTTTTTCCATTTCCAGGAGTGTATTTGCGGGTCAATTACCACAAATTTTTCCTTCGTATGGCCATGAGCGCAGGTTCAGCCTAGCAGTCTCTAAATCGTGAACACGGCAGTCACTCGGAAGAAAAAAAAAAAAAAAAGACAGAGAGAGAGAGAGAGAGAGAGAGAGAGAGAGAGAGAGAGAGGACGGCTTGCTTGCAAAATGTTAGGAAACGGACAAGAGCTAATTATATTGAATCACTGATACATGTGCAGGAAAAACAGAAGGTTTGGAGGAGGGGGGGGGGGGCGTAAACTTGAAGTAAAGAGTTATAGGTATGCATTAACAGCAGCCGCAACCGGCCTTGGAGCGTGCGCAGCCCCTGAGTGGTACGGCCGCCCGCGGCGCAGCGCAGCCGGAGAGGCGGCGGCAATCCCGGGGGGCGTGTCCTCTGTCCAGGCGGGCCCAGGGCGGCACGCATCGATTGTTGCGTCACCTCCACTCCCACGGCTCCGCGTGCGTGCGCGCCGCGCAGCCCACTAGCCACGACGTACACAGCGCACGTCGCTCTCGTGTCGGCTGGCAGCAACACGCCTCCGACCGTCCCTTTCGTCCGCGTTTCGGAGCTTCCGTGCCACGTCGCGCAAACCCGCTGCACTCTGAGCGCTGAGATCCGACCCAGGCAAGCAACGCAACGTATTGCTCCGCAGCCTTAATGGCGTGTCCGCGTTAACCGCGTGCACTGCTGGTTCACTAGATTCGGACGAAACAGCTCCGACAGATTCAGGGCAGGGAGCCTATTTAGTAGATTTGTTACTTTTTCTAAGCGTTCTGCCAATGGAACTCAGTCTTTCGTTACCCTGTTAGGCAAGACGGTCAATGCCTTCAGGGAGATAATGCTTGTCGTTGCCTATCCATCCGTGATTGTATCCCGGTGTGAACCTCGTCGTCCGAAGCGAATCGAGAGCCACGAACGTTTTTCTTCAGAGCTCCAAACATACGGAAACTGCCTGGGCAGAGATCGCGGCTGTACGGAGAATTTGTAAGTGCATCCCAGCGAAACTTCTGCAGAGTAGCCGAAACAATCTCGCCAACATGTGGGAGATCATTATCCTGTCGTTCGTCATCACTCCTGGGCGTTTGGACTTGACGGCGGACTTCAATTTTTGCAAAGTGTCCACGTACCGATGTGCTTTAACTGTGGCGTTGTGTTTGGGAAAATCAATGAGCAGCGGGCCCTTGCATTCATAAAAAAAAATTAAAAAAATAATAATAAAGTCATAATGACGGGGTCGCGTGCCTGTTTCGATTACGCTACAGAAGTTACACTGGGAAGCCCTTAGACGTACTCCATGCAATCCCGATCTCTCCCGTTGAGATTACCACTTTCTTTGAGCCCTGGAGAACGATGGCCATGAACGTCTATTTGCTTCAGACGAAGAGGTGCACGTCTGCGTACAATGTTGGTTCCGTACGCATCTACAAACATTTTTTCATGATGGCACTGACCATATTGTCTCATGGTGCGATAAATGTATTACCAGTTATGGTGACTACATTTGCAATAATGGACATTTTACTTACTTTTTTCCCCAGCTGCTTCATTTGCATTTTACTGCCCCTTATATTTATCGGTCTTGGCCCACTGATCCTGCCTACATTCGATCGCACGAACTCACGTGCTCGCATGGGAAGGAACCTCCCGTTCCGTGGTTGATCACGAAGCATCACCTATTACTGAGACGACAACCTCCACACCACGACTTCTACACCACACGACTGCTGGCGGCCGACTCCTGTATTTCACGGGCTACCGACAGTTTCACGAATTGTGAGGAACCTGCACCCTTCAACGTCTGAATCCTCGCTACATCTTGTGACTTTTTTGTATGTTTATCGGGCGGCGTCAGCGCAGAATGTGTGTTATCTCCCCCTGGTTCAGCAGTGTTCTGGGTTGAAGAGTAATCTCTGCCCACTGACAATGTTTTCTGAATCGTGACTGTCTTGACGTTTGAGCGCTTGGCGTTAGCACAGTACCAGCGGGTTGGAAATTGAACAGTCGGTCTGTGTCGTTAGCCGGCCGCGCTCGCCAATGTGTTCGGTCTTGAAGTTTCAGTATGAAACGATTAACATCGTGTTGCGGTATATGACACGTTGCTAAATTTAGTGCAGTTGAGCTGATCTGAAATGGGAAAGAATTTCAGTAATAAATCGTACAGTCCTTGTGATCCGTCGTTAACAGTTATCATTTCAGCCCGTCGGAGCATATAATTGGGTATTTGTAGGTGAAGAGGACTAATATCACACGTTTGTCAATCAACACCCTCGAAACATCACGCTGTGAAAGGATTCAACATTTAACCCTTCCGGCTAATCAGACTCGACATCTACATCTACAAGGATACTCTGCAAATCAAGTTTAAGTGCCTAGCAGAGGGTTCATCCAACCACCTTCACAATAATTCCCCATTACTCCAATTTCAAACAGCGAGTGGAGAAAACTTAACACCTATATCTTTCCGTACGAGCTCTGGTTTCCCCTATTTTATCATGGTGATCGTTTCTCCCGATGTAGATCGGCGTCAACAAAATGTTTTCGCATTCGATGGAGAAGAATGGTGATTGAAATTTTGTGAAAAGATTCCGCCGCTACGGAAAACGCCTCAATAATCTTCTCTCCACTACAAATTCTGTATCATGTCCGTGACACACTCTCCCCGAATTCGCAGTAATGCAAAACGTGCTGGTGTTCTTTGAACCTTTTTTATGTACCCCGTCAATCCTAGCTGGTAAGGATCCCGTAAGGCGCAGCAATATTCTAAAACAGGACAGACAAGCATAGTGTAGGCAGTCTATTTAGTAGATTTGTTACTTTTCCTAAGCGCTCTGCCAATGGAAATCAGTCTTTCGTTACCCTTCCCCACAACATTTTCTGTGTGTTCCTTCCAATTTAAGTTGTTCGTAATTGTAATTCATAGATATTTAGTTGAATTTATGGCCTTTAGATTTGACTGATTTATTGTGTAACCGAATTTTACGGGATTCCTTTTAGCACTCATGTGGATGACCTCGTACTTTTCCTTATTTTGGGCTAGTTGTCAATTTTCGCGCCATACAGATATCTTTTCTACATCGTTTTGCAATTTGTTTTGATCTTCTGACGGCTTTGTTAAACGATAGTATCATATGCAAACTACCTAAGACGGCTGGTCAGATTGTCACCCATATCGTTTACATACACTGTAAGATCAAAAGTATCCGGACACCTGGCTGAAAATACTTAAAAGTTCGTGGCGCCCTCCATTGGTAATCCTGGAATTCAGTATGGTATTGGCCCACCCTTAGCCTTGATGACAGCTTCCACTCTCGCAAGCATACGTTCAATCAGGTGCTTGAAAGGTTTCTTGGAGAATAGCAGTTCATTCTTCACAGAGTGCTGCACTGAAGAAAGGTATCGATCTCGGTCGGAGAGGCCTGGCACGAATTCGGCGTTCCAAAACATCCCAAAGGTGTTGTGTAGGATTCAGGTCAGGACTCTGTGCGGGCCACTCCATTACAGGGAAGTTGTTGTGCAGCCACTCCTCCGTTTTTCCACTGTTCAATCGTTCAAAGTTTACGCTCCTTACATCAAGCGAGGCGTCGTTTGGCATTTACCGGCGTGATGTGTGGCTTACGAGCAGCCGCTCGGCCATGAAATCAAAGTTTTCTCACCTCCCTCTTAACTGTCATAGTACTTTCAGTGGATCCTGATACAGTTTGGAATTCCTGTGTGATGGTCTGGTTAGATGACTGCCTATTACACATAACGACACTCTGCAACTGCGGCTACGTACCGCAAATGACTGAAAATTTTACGATATCTTCCCAAGATCCCGATCTCTAAGATAATTTAAAATTTTAATGATATCTTCAGCCGTTTCCGAGATACGGAGGTTCGAAGTTACCTTACATTACACTTAAAACACGCACGTAAAATGCAGTAGTTTACGAAGGGCCATAAGACGGGGAAACGTGCCGTGAAGTGTCTCAGTCATCATCAAAAAGATTCTGGGAACCCCATGTTGTGGTGCTGAAGCACATGGAAAATATTCGTACACGTGAAACGCAGTCTGGGGTATAAAATTAGTTTATCGTTATCTAAACTTCACGTAAGTAAACTACGAAAACTTTAATGACCCATACAGACCTTTCATATGGGTGGTATTCCCTGCTGTGGCACGGAAAAGAAGATAACCAGCGAAAAAACGCTCCTGTCGGAGCGCGGAAAAAGACAAATATGTTCCTCTTTATTAAAAGCCTGACTGAAAAGTGGGGGTACCAGCTGCCGCATTCTACGTTCCTCAACACCTTTAAAATTTTTCCCCAAAAATTTTGACATGTAAACATTACGTGCTTTTTTATGCAGAGAGAGAAAGACACAGCGGCAAAGGGAAAGAGACGGCAAAGTAGCAAACACTGGAAGATAGTATACAACGTGTTGTTTTACAGAAATAACGAGGGAGACAATGGCAGAGAGAGGGGGGATGGGGGGGAGAGAGGGGGGATGGGGGGGGAGAGAGGGGGGAGAGAGAGAGAGAGAGAGGGGGGGGGAGGGAGAGAGAGAGAGAGAGAGGGGGGGGGGGAGGGAGAGAGAGAGAGAGAGAGAGAGAGAGAGAGAGAGAGATGAGACAATAGGAGCGAGAATGAATGAATGAGACAGTGGCAGCAAGACTGCAAGAGGGAAACAGTGACAGTGAGAGGAAAGAACGAAGGAGGCAGTGGCTACGATTCAGGAGACTGTAACACTTAGAGGAACACGAAGAGATAATGACAAGGAGTTGGGCTGAATAAGTGAGTGAGAAAGGGCAAGTGGGAGTGGATGGGTATGAGCGACTTACAGCAATGGTCTTGTGGGTGTGAGCGAGTTACAGTTACGGCAGCTTGTGGCACGTTAAGAGGCGTGCGATTATGTTCGCACGCCAAAACTTTTGGAAAAAATTTTAAAAGTGCTGAAAAAGGTAGACTGAGACAAGCTAGTACTCCACTTTTCAGTCAGAGTCTTTGAAACAGGAGCATTTCGAGTACTTTTGTGCTCCGATAGAAGAATTTTTCCGCTGGTTTCTGTAATGCTTTGAAAGGTAGATTGTCAGTGTTTGGCCTAATCGCTATACGAGTAGATTATAACTAGAAAATGTTAATCAATTTGCCGTCTCTAATAGCCTCGATGTCGACGGGACGTAAAACCCTGCTCTTCCTTACTTTCTCGTTTTTCGGATCAGTTTGGCGATATTTGCCACATAAACGAAAATCTTCCCCACTTTTCCCACAGTAGATACACTGTAATAGCCTGTGCACCTTTAAGAGCAAATTGCGTGACCGGTGCAACAGCAGAGCACAAGCTGATGGACTTCCGGTCCACAGCTGAACACACGGACCGTACCTGAGTTACGTGTTGGTCCTTAATCTGTTATCTCATGGCAGACCTCTGCTGCCGATCGCGGGACGGTTGTTTGCGGCGGAGTTATGTTGTTGCTATTAGATCAATTTCCACAAGTGTTATGTCGTTCAAGTTCTCTTCAGAGACTCTTCGCAAAGCCACAAAAAAAAGTAGCTTATGTAGTTGCATAAAAAACGCTATCATAATTGGGCATTACAACTCGTAGACGTCATAAATTCCGCCATATTCTCCGCTATCACTACATCCAAATATGTTTACTCGTTCTGGATACATCCGGTGCGGTGTGCTCGAGCTAGTTGGTCGCCTCTCCCTGCACACTCTAGAGGCCGCGCGTGTCCGTATTTCCGTCGTGCTTAGCTCTGCAACAAACGTCAAAGTTACGTAACAGGCAGAAAAACACTGAGTCAGTCAGTCAGTCAGTCCCCGCTTTTTAAGGCTTTCTCAAATGGAAAAGTTGTTGCAGTTTTCCTTAGTTGTATCTGAAATCAGACCACTTTTACAGCTACATAAGCTTCGTAATATGACAATGAATACATTTTCCGTGAAAGTCCCAGTATTAGCACTATGCAAAAATTATATTCCTGTGTGTTTTACTTCTCCTCGTTGTTTCCGAAGGCAGTTCCGTCGCCTCAAACCTGATTCGGATCCGTCCTTTCGATGTCTTCCATCCTCATGTCCAGGGGCCAAAAGCGACTGTTGACATCGTACCGCTCTCTCTTGTGCGTAAGGGGCGAGCGAAACGTTTCTGGAGTTAGGGATAGGGGACGTACAATTTCAATAGCTGTGCGCACTAGATATCAGCAATGAGCTCCGTACGCTCGCTTTAAACTCGCCAGCGAGTCCTGTGACGTCATCTCCGAACTGTGTGTCTCCGTGTGTCCGTACACTCTCGACTCTGGAGTCTCTGGCGCTGCCCACACGCCACCAGTATTGTGTTGTACAAGTGGACTCGACCAGCTCAGAAGGGAGAGCGAGTGCATAGGATGCCAAGCATAACAGCGGACCCGCGGCATTCCCGCTAAGTACACAAGTTGTTTGAAAGAAATTTCCGCCATCAAACTGTAAATTACCACTCATTTATTCCACACAATCATGATTTCTGGCTTTAAAGCCATTCTCAAGGGGAAGACGAAATGTCGTAAGATGTCCGACGTACCTAAATGACAGAATCAACTATCAATCGTGACTATTTAAATACCAATATAATAACTCATCAGTTAACAGAGTGTGCGTGTGCGTGTGTGTGTGTGTGTGTGTGTGTGTGTGTGTGTGTGTGAGAGAGAGAGAGAGAGAGAGAGAGAGAGAGAGAGAGAGAGAGAACGAACTTTTTCGAAGACTACTGTAAATTTATTTTAATATTTAATATCTACTCTGAGAATATTTAACAATTACGTTCACAAACACACTTCTTCGAGGCGTTAACGAGTCTGTAACGGCAGTACCAGAAAACATGACGTGAGGATGAAGTGCTACCTCTAAATGGTGATTAACTGTTAAAATACAGTACACACACACGAATGGTAAGATCGCTGTCAGCACACAAACGCACGTTGCCACGACTAAATAAATAACGAAATGTGACAGGGATGTAACAGTGACGTTGCTGTATCCCCAGTTTTCGTTTGGGGTATCACACATGTTTTCTCAAGGTGGAGGTGGTATAAACAAGAATACGACCATTTTGTTTGCATTGGACGAAATTTGTACGTTTTTCGTCTAAAGCGTGGACCACAGTATAGAACTTATTCCAACCATCACTCCTCGAATGGATCAAATTTGCAATTGTGCAGAATGCAACAATTAATTTGCGTCATACACCCTCCACAGTCTCATAAAACTTGACTTTGTTAAAGACCATTCTGATCCCGACAGTCGGTCATTTCGCCCCAGCGATACTTCATAGCAGCAACATGGTGTACTCATCTTCCGTACTAACAGTAATTCAAGACTATCCTTGCACTCCTTCACGCTTCAATAAGAGTCAACGAGTCGATGGGTGTGAAGCCGAACTATCGCGTGAACGAAGAAAGCTCGTCAGCACTTATACAACAGCGGCGCCTTGATTTGTAGTAAAGTACGCAAACCGCAACATGCACCTATATTCGCTCCGTTTAGTGTGCACCGGGCTATGGCGCCCAGGATACTACGATGGGCATGTTCTAAAGGAGCGCATTTCAAGTCCCGGAACATCGAACCAGACGATATTCTTCCCAGTGACCTTAAATCCCTTTCGGAGATTACAGGACTGTTCTTCAGGAAGCATGCGGGTGATTTTTGTCCAAACGGAGTCGCTTTTGTGGCATCACCGCCGCCGGATCTTTCAGCGTCAGACCTCCTCCAACAACTATGGGAATTCAGTATTCTGACTCTAAAGACCAGTCATACAGGACATCAGAACAACAACACATCTCACATTTAGACTCGCTCTGGTGACATACCAATTGTGATCATGTGAGCTAAAATTTAACAAGGTAAATTTAGGCATCTGTAAACGAGGCGACTGCATCGAAAATCCGCACCACTGCACCACAAAATAAGGTGAGAGTAAAGAGAATGTTTCACGTAAGAACTGTGTACCTTGACGCTTTTAGAGCCAGCGAGTCGTGTGTGTTCCACCTACAAAGTGTGAATATCCTTGTTCTGTGCGCTCATGTGTCGTTGAATTTAAGGACTATTTGAAGACAACAGGCTAATTATGTGACACTCTAACGCAAATTTCAGTTTTCCTCTAACAGTGTTGAATAGATTCGAAAGTCAGTGGAGCAAGGGGACGCCAAGCTCATCACACAAAGAGCTAACCAGGTGAAACTTCCTGACATTAAAACTGTGTGCCGGATCGAGAATCGAACTCGGGACCTTTGCCTTTCGCGGGCAAGTGCTCTACCATCTGAGCTACCCAAGCACGACTCTTCAGCTAACCAGGTGTTATTGGAGTGAAGTACAAGCTGCAGAAAATCATCTTTTAATAAATGTCACAAGGGAGCAGCGCGGTCATTGCAGTACACCAAAAGGAGAGATAGAAACAAATATCACGCATGATGATGATGATCCATACTCCGAGGAGCATAGGGGACGATGCGGGAGATCCGCACCGCCATACTAGGCAAGGTCCTAGTGGAGGTGGTTTGCCGTTGCCTTCCTCCGACCGTAATGGGGATGAATGATTATGATGATGATGATGATGAAGACGACACAACAACAGTCATCTCGAGGCAGGAAAAATCCCTGACCCTGCCGGAAATCGAATCCGGGACCCGGTGCGCGGGAAGCGAGAACGCTATCGCAGGACCACGAGCTGCGGACATGCTGTCACTCCAAAGTGTCATTACTTAATCATTCATTCTTTGACTGATTTCAAACACTGACGGGTAAAAAAAATCACGTCACCAAAAATTTATTCATGTAGAGTAATAAAATTTCGGGAATACATTTGTCTATGTAACACATTTAAGTGATTAACATTGCAAGATCACAAATTTATGTGATCACGGGATAAGCCATTGCAAATGTGAAATGCTGGTATATTAACAACCGGTGTAACCGCCAAATTGCTGAATAGAAGCCTCCAAAAGAGCATGCGTCGTGTTATACAGGTACCGGATGTCAATTTGTGTGCCTGTTGCACCTGCTCGGTCACCACAGGGACGGTTAACGCCGGATGTGGATGACGCTGGAGTTGTTGTCCGATGATGTCCCATATGTGCTCGACTCGAGATTGCTCTGGCGATCAAGCAGGCGTTACATTTAAATTTGCAGTCAGCGTGCGTGGGATAATCACGAGAGTGCTCCTGCTGTCATGCGAAATCGCACCCCTGACCAAAGCTCCAGGTGTAGGCCCCGTGTGTCTAGCAGCCAGACATGTTGGTTGCAAGCCCTGAACTGGCCTCCTCCTAACCAATACACGACCATCACTGGCACTAATGCAGAACGAGCTTTCATCAGAAAACACAACGGAGCTCTCGCTTGACACCACTGAAGTCGCAAGTGGTGGCGATCTGGGGTTAGTGGAACGCATGCTACAGGACGGAGCTGTCCTTGAAGTAAGTTATTTGTAACAGTCCGTTGTATCACTGTGGTGCCAACTACTGCTCAGGTTGTGCTACTGATGCAGTGTGATACGCCTAAGCCGTATGTCGAACACTATGGTCTTCACTCTCTGTAGTGCATCGTGGCTGTCCAAAGCCCAGTCTTCAAATGGTTCAAATGGCTCTGAGCACTATGGGGCTTAACATCTGAGGTCATCAGTCCCCTAGAACTTAGAACTACTTAAACCTAACTAACCTAAGGACATCACACACATCCATGCCCGAGGCAGGATTCGAACCTGCGACCGTAGCGGTCGCGCGGTTCCAGACTGTAGCGCCTAGAACCGCTCGGCCACTCCGGCCGGCGCCCAGTCTTCTTGCAACAGTACATTCTCCTGGCAACCGTTGCCAGCAATCATGTACAGTGGCTACATTCCTTCCAAGCCTTTCTGCAATTTCGCAGACGGAACATCCAGCGCCTCTTAGATCTTTCACACGACTTCGTTAAAACTCATTGAGGTTTTGATAATGGTGTCTTCGTCGCCCTGAAGACATTCTTGACTAACACCAATTCACTACGTCCAATCTCAAAGGTAAGTAACGCCGATGACCTCTACAGCGTCTATTTAAAGTAAAGCTGGTATGTACCCTCAGAGCGCGCTACTAGCGCCACTCTCATGCAACTGACGTGAGATCCGAACAGACACCGTATTTCAGATGCAGAAACACGCGTACCAACTTTCGATTATGCCGCAGCCTTCTTGGTGCTGCGAATTTATTTTTCTCTCAATGTTGTTATCTACTCAATATTAATTCTTACTTACATAATACTATTTTCACAAATCCAGTTTCTTTTACTTATAAAATTGTTCTCTAAATTCATTTCCTGTCGAGTGGGATATAAGCGAACCACATAACTAAGATGATGGATTTACAGCGCTCAACTGCACGATGATCAGCGCCGTTATTGCACACACATTCCTTGGTTTGACCATTTCTGTTGTTCTCACAAGAGAATTTACTGCGACGATTCCCCAGAAACATATTAGCAAGCAAAATGTCTGGCTATTTCTACAGGTATATGTCGTTCGTCACTGATAAAATCAATTTACCAATTACTTTATCACGTGCGAAAATACACGTAACGTTTGGAAAAACGTCCTTATTACACACTAAACAAAATACACAAAATATCCAGCTCATTGTTCCCACGGCGGGTAGTTAATTAATGGTCACTTTAGTTTATCTAAAAGCTACGTTACTACGATCCATATTTTTTTTTATGTTAGCCAAACAGAAGCTTCAAATACTTGTGGACCATCGCGTCGGAGAAGTTGCAGCGGTCAGTGTCCTAGTATCAACCTGCAGAGCGCCACCTTGCTGGTCGATCTGTGTTGTCTGGCCGCTTCCAACGATTCGTCATCCCTCTGAAGCACGGTCGTTCTGTTGGACAGTGGAATTACAGCGTGCTGGCTGACGGCACATCGAAACCACAACGCCTACTCGGCTGTTTTCGTCGGCTGCATCATTTCCTCACATTCCGACACTTCACGATACTCAGCAGAACACCGTCTCTTAGTCTCCGATTTGGATGTGCTGTAAGGTATCTTCGACGGACGGGATAATTTTTTCTATTGGGTACAGAGTTGTGCTTAGTGCAGACCGCAGGACTCAGAGCAAATGACCAACTTGCCAGTGCTACTGCTTCTCACCTGCTCTCACATAAAATGCTGGTGAAGGTGCACATGTTACTGCCGCAGCCTTCAGTCCGAAGACTGTTTTGATGCAGCTCTCCATGGTACTCTATTCTGTGTACGTCTCTTCACTTCTGAATAACTACTGAAACCTACACCCATTTGAACCCGCTTACTGTATCCGCCTCTTGGACCCCTATACACAATTTTTACCCACCACGTTTGTCGCCATTACCAAACTCACCATTCGTTGATGCCTCAGAATTTGCCCTACCAAGCGATTCCTTCCTTTGGTCACCTTCACCCCACGAATTTATTTTGTTCTCAAATTCGATTCAGGACCTTCTCATTAGCTATTTGACACACTCCTCTAATATCCAACATTATTTCGCAGCACTATATTTTAAAAGCTCGTACTCTCTTCTTGTTTCAATTTCTTATCGCCGACGTTTAACCTCCCTACAAGGCAACAATCCGAATACTTTCACAAAAAGCTTCGTACTTTACACTACATGTAAATAAATTCCTCATTTTCAGAAATGCTTTTCTTGCCATAAATTGTGGAGGAAATCACAGTTTTTACTTTTCACTAGAGTGAGCAACAGTACAATAATTACAGAAACGGTATTGGATATACGAGTGTTGCCCAGAAAGTAATTCACCGCACTTTTCCCTTCAACAGTTGTTTATTGAACATAATGAGAATTACACACACGAAAGAATGATTTTTATCTACACACCCCATTTTTCCACGTAATCTCCATGCCGTTCTATGGACTTCCTGTAGCGCTAAGCACGGGCGTGTATGCCCTGTCGGTATCAATGCCTGTCCTGGTGGCGGAGCCAGTGCTTCACCGTGTGAATCACCTCCTCATCGGCCGCAAAATGTCTTCCACGAATCGCATCCTTTAATGGTCCAAACAACATCAGCTCGCTGCGACATGTCAGGTGTGACAGCCGTGCATAGTCTGCCCGACCGCTGCAAATCGTGGATCTCTGTCGAACCGCCTTCTGATGTTCTCACCCTCCGTGCCCAGCGACTAACTGTACTTCTACAGACACCAGATGCTCCGTATACTTTTCACAAGCGTCTGTGAATATTCCCCGCAGTTTCCTTCTATGCAGTGAGACATTCGATGACGGCACGTTGCTTGTAACCTACATCAGCTACAGACACCATTTTAAAACTGTCCTGCAGCTACGCTATTTGGCGGAAGTGATGGAAACTTGGCGCGCTCATTTAGGAGACTTCAAATACGAGGCGTGTTTTTTAAGTAAGTACCGTTTAGAAATTAAAAAAGACCTGCTAACATATCTCAATTTTATATTTACTTGAAAGCCTGTACTTTAATCTACCCACTGACGCCATTACAGTCTGATTCTTCCTTGTTTACGTTGTGAAGTACGGGCTGTTATAAGATTTCTTAGTGCTAAAGGCCTAAAAGCGATCGATATTCATCGTGAGATCTGTGCAGTTTACGGAGAAAACATTATGAGTGATGGAATGGTAAGAAAGTGGGTGAGAGCATTTAAAGATGGCCGCACAAATGTGCATGATGAACAACGGAGTGGGCGTCCTTCGGTCGTTAATGAAAGTTTGGTGCCGGAAGTGGACAATAAGGTGAGAGAAACAGACGCTTTACGATTTCTTCTTTGCGGGATGACTTTCCTAATGTTTCTCGTAGTGTTTTGTATGGCATTGTGACCGAGCACTTGAATTACCGAAAATTGTGCGCACGTTGGGTACCGAAAATTTTGACGGATGTGCACAAAACCAAACGTTTAGACAATGCATTGACTTTCCTCGAGCGGTACCACAACGACGGTGGTGATTTCTTAAGCCAAATTGTTATGGGCGATGGGTGGCCTACGTCACACCAGAATCAAAGCAACAGTCCATGAAAGTTGAGCAAGGGCATCGTTTTGCTGCAAGACAATGCCTGTCCGCATGTGGCGAATCCGACCAAAGATCTCATCACATCTTTTCGATGGGAATCTCTAGATCATCCTCCGTACAGCCCCGATCTTGCGCCCAGTGACAAGCATCTGTTCCTGCACTTGAAGAAACACCTGGGCGGTCAGCGTCTTCAAGACGATGACGAAGTCAAAACAGTGGTGATGCAGTGGTTAACAGGTCAGGCGGCAGATTTCTATGAGGAGGGTATTCAAAAACTAGTGCATCACTTTCTGGCAACCATCGCACAATGTAATTCGCTCTTGAATAACTAACTGTTGTAGAAAGACAAGTGTCAGCCCCCTCCTCGGCACTCCGTACACTTCTCAGAGTGTCCACTGAGTCGGGGTGAAAACATCCCCTGCGCAGGTGTAGCGCACAGAACAGTCCTGGCGTCGATACCAGGGGGGGACACCTGGGGTCGGGCCTGGCCTATTCTCCACAACACGACATGCCGCGCTGTGCCGTGCCGGGCAAGGTATCGAGCGTTCGCCTGCCAAGCTACCGCAGCAAGTGGCACCACCAAATAACAGTCCAGTTCGGCAATGGCAGGCCTAGCAAAATGGGTCTACACGGGGAAGTCGTGGTGCAGCGCTAAACTCGATTACTCATGCGCACTATGATATGAAGCAACTGCACATATCTGCTGTGTTTACATCTGCATTTTTGCTCTAGAAGCAGCCTTATGGTGTGTGGCGGAGGGTACTTTCGGTGCCACTCTACTTCCCTTTGCTGTACCATTAGTGAACGGTGCTTTAGAAGCCTCCGTATGAGTTCTAGTTTATCCCATATTCTCGGAGTGGTCGTATCTCCAAAGGTATGTTGACAGATTCTTGTTGGAAAGCGTGCTCTTTCAACTTAAACAGTAATCCCGCTCGCGATGCAGTACACCTCTCCTGTGGCTTCTGGACACTGGACACCGATTAGCATCTCCATAACGCTGTCGCGATTACTCAACTGATCACGAAACATGCAGCACTTCTTTAGATTTTCTATATTAATGCTAGCTTATAAACGTCTCTGACACAGCAATGAAAGACCTAGATGGAAATAAGGCTCCAAAACAGAGTTATTGGCATCCTTGGGAGAGAGAGCAATGCTGAAATTATTCCACCTGATCGGTTTATTTGGGGGAGGGGACCAAACAGCGAGGTCATCGGTCCCATCGCGTTAGGGAGGGACGGGGAAGCAGGTCGGCCGTGCCCTTTCTAAGGAACCATCCAGGCATTTGCCTGAAGCGATTTAGGGAAATCACGGAAAACATAAATCAGGATGGCCAGACGCGGGTTTGAACCGTCGTCGTCCCGAATGCGAGACAATTCATGTATCACACGGGCTAAATACCCACAGGGCTTTAAAAAGAATATAATAATTCCATTGCCAAATAAATAATTCCAATTCCATATAAATCAAGCCCTGATAGGTCTGAATATTACCGAACCAGCACTTTACTAACTCATTATTGCAAATCACTGACTAATTATTTACAGAAAATCGGAAAAGGTGCTAAAGTCGACCTCGAGGAAGATCAGTTTCTGTTCCGGAAAAATACAGGAACATGCGAGGTAATTTTATAAGAGACATATTTACGCCTGTGACTAACACTCTATTTCACGATTGCAATTTCGACCTCAGGCCATTATCAAGTGCAGATTTTTGTGGCTTTAAGCCCTGTCAACTTAAAATGAGCTGACACATTTATATGTCGTTGTCATAATAGTATTTTATAGTAATGACAACGACATATAAATGTGTCAGCTCATTTTAAGTTGACATGGCTTAAAGCCACAAAAATCTGCACTTAATAATGGCCTAAGGCCGAAATTGCGATCATGAAATATAGAAAGTGTTGCAGACACTGGCGTAAATATAATGTCTTTTATAAAGTTCCACATGACTATGGATCCCAGTTAATACGAGGTAATACTGGCCTTACGACCTATCTTACAAGACAAGATAATGAACGTTAAATTTACGTTTATAGCGTTTGCAGATTTGGAGAAAGCTTTTGACAATGTCGACTGCAATTCACTGTTTGAAATTTTTCAAGTAGCTAAAGGTTATTAATAACCGGTATACCTATCAAGAAAAATTCTGAGTAGTAATTAAAATTCATGGAGAAGAAATAAAAACTTTGAGGTTTGCCGATGACGTAATTCTGTCAGAGACAGCACAGGACCTGGAAGAGCAGTTGAACGGACTGGACAGAGTCTTGAAAGGGGGATATAAGATGAACATCAACAAAAGCAAAACGAGGATAATGGAATGTAGTCGATGCTGAGAGAATTAGATTAGGAAATGAGACACTTAAAGTAGTAGATGAATTTCGCTGTTTGGGGAGCAAAATAACTGATTGTCGAAGTAAAGTGGATATAAAATACAGACTGGCGATGGCAAGAAAAGCATTTCTGAAGTAGAGAAATTTGTTAACATCCAGTCTACTCGTAGATTTAAATGTCAGAAGTCGTTTCTGAATGTATTTGTGTGGAGTGTAGCCATGTGTGGAAGTGAAACATGGACGATAAATATTATAGACAAGAAGAGAATGGAAGCTTTCGAAATGTGGTGCTACAGAAGAATGCTGAAGATTAGATGGGTAGACCATATAACTAATGAGGAAGTATTGAATAAAATTGGGGAGAAGAGAAGTTTGTGGCACAACTTGACTAGAAGAAGGGATCGGTTGGTACGACACGTTCAGAGGCATCAAGGGATCACGAATTTAGGACTGGAGGGCAGCGTGGAGGGTAAAAATCCTGAGGCGGACCAAGAGATGAATACACTAAGCAGATTCAGAAGGACGTAGGTTGCAGTAGGTACTGGAAGACGAAGAAGCTTGCACAGGATAGAGTAGCATGGAGAGCTGCATCAAACCAGTCTCTGGGCTGAAGACCACAACAATAACAACAACAACAACATACCTATCACACTGCAGTTACAGGAGTCGAAGGACATGAAAGGGGGAAAAGGGGAGCGAGACAGGGTTGTAGCCTGTGCCCGATGTTATTCAATCTCTACACTCAGCAAGCACTAACTGAAACCATGCGAAATTTTGGGAAGGGGATTAATCGTCAAGGAGAAGAAATAAAAAGCTTGAGGTTTACCAATGACATTGTAATTCTGTGAGAGACGCAAAAGGACTCGCAAGAGCAGTTTACCATAGTGGATAGTGTCTTGGTGAACATTAACAAAAACGAAAAACAGGGTTATGGAATGTAGTCGAATTAAATCAGGTGATGCTGAAGGGATTCGACTACAAAATGTGATACTGGAACTAGTAGATGAGTTCACCTGTTTGGGCAGCTAAGTAACTGATGATGGGCGAATATAGAGGAGGATATAAAATCGAGAGTGGCAATAATAATGAAAGTTCTTCTGAAGAAGAAAAGGAATTTCTTAACACAGATATGAACTGGAGTATGAGGATGTCTTTTATAGAGGCATTTCTCTGTAGCGCAGCTTCGTACAAAAGTGGAACGTGAATGATAACCAGTTTAGACAAGAAGAGAATAGAATCTTTTGACATGTGGTGCTACAGGACAATGCTGAAGGTTGAAAGGGTAGATCGAATATTTCACCGATGAGGAGGCACCGAAACAAGTTCCGGTAAAAAAGAAATTTACGCCACAACTCGACTAAGAAAAGGGACCTGCCGACAGGACACATCGTGAGCCATCGAGGAATAGTCAGTTTGGTGGTGAACCCAAATGTGCGGAGGGTAAAAACTGCGGAGGAAGACCTAAGCATGAATACAGTAAGCAAATTCATATGGATGCAGGTTGCAGCAGTTATTCAGAGATGATGAGGCTCGCACAGGATAGAGCAGCGTTGAGAACTGCTTCAAACCAGTCTTTGGACTGAAGAAGAACAATAACACAAAGCTCCCTGACTGATGAACAACATTCAAGAATCGATCAAACATGTGTTTTGTATGGGACCTCTTTTCTGGGCGAATTACTTTTACTAAGGTTTCTTCCACTTCACTTCCCACTGGCACCTGCTTTTCCTAAAATTATTTTATTTTTTAGTCGTCCCACTTCAGGTAGCTCTGAACGGTTACTCAGACTAGGTATTTTAAGGTTATTACTGTTCTTTATCGCCAACTGTGTAAATGGAAGAATAAGGGACCTTCCCGTCTACTTGTTGCCAATACATTTAATTTATTTACGTCGAGATGTAATTGCCATTTCCTGCACCAACCGGCCAGTTGTCGATATTCTGCAGACCTTCACCATTTTCCTATACTTTTCCGAGGCTGCAGCTTTCATATTCTCAACAACGGCTCATAGAGCTTCCGACGTTATCATCATCATCATCATCATCATCATCTGTATGTACGTTGAAAGTAGGAACCCTTGACACTCCCTTGGCGTAGTCCCGAAGTTACTCTTAAATGTGATAATTTCGCCCCCGTTGATAACCATGTGCTCGGATAGCCAAAATTCAACCAGAAAGCTGGGCTGCTACTCGGTAGGGTGGTTTTTGGTTCACTAAACCTCAGTGCGGAACCATAAGGAACGCCTTCTAGAAGTGGAGGAACATGGCATCAACCTGGGTGCAGATAGCTACGGTATGCAGTCTTAATCCACAAGCTTTCTACCGCAGCCACCGCGCAGCAATGATTATGAAATGATTGTAACCCGCCCTCTGGATATTTACTTCAGTTCAAAAAGAAACGATACACGTGCTCCTGCTGTTAGCGCTACATTGAGTCCTTCAAGAACAACATGTACAGGAGGAATTAAGCCACGCGAGCAAATACAATTAGTAAGTAGCTAAGAAAAAGTAAATCTGCCCCGAAACTTCTAATAAAACACTTTCTAGAATGAAGGGACGTTACAACATTCATAACAAAGTACATGAACAGTACGATCGGGAGAACACGTAACACACATTACCCATGTACTTTCTACTTTGCACCTTGACTCCCTAGCCTTCGGACCGTAGAACGAGATAAACGATTGAGCAACAACTAGTGTCCTCCATATCTGATCAGCCATACTCGATACAGCACTTTTAAATTAGTATGGATGGAATACATAAGTGTTCGTTTTCTATTCATATTGGTCCTCTGGTTGGTAGCACGACATGAGAGGAAGGGGGAGGGGGGGGGAGGAAGAGGTCCATCTTAATCCTTCCCTACGATTCTGTCTACTCTCATTTTACAATGGCTGACGTTTCCTGTTCCTAGTACTTCACCCCCCCTCCCTCCCCCCCGGCTATAGAACTATAGTATTCTCTCTCTCTCTCTCTCTCTCTCTCTCTCTATGTAAAATCAGTATACAAAGAATTATGACAGTATGCACTATGCAGGAGGAGAGCATGGAAATCGTGAAACACTTTTGCGAGGGGACAGTGGATGGCCCCAGTCGACTAAGGAGATGTTACTGCTACACGAAGCAGACGCTGAAACCCCAGCTGCAGGAAGTTCGCTCTGCTCTTGCTCGTGTCTGTTGCGACAATAAGACATTCGTTTCCATAACAGCAGTCTTGCAAAACTCTACAAAGCAATTTACGAAGAGCTTCCTGTCACTGTCACAGTTTCCAAGGTTGACATAAGCATTTGGGAAAGAGAGAACTTTCGAAACACAAGCAGCTCATTACGGCACGTGTATAAACAGCTCTCTTCGCTAGTCCGACCCTCATAATATGCTTCCTGTCTTTGTCTCAGACGAAGATTCACCAGCAGGCGCTTGCAGACACCGCTAGAGAGCTTTCTAATTACGAGGAAGTGCATCTAAGTTGTACGCGGCAAAGTGCGACATGCTGCCTTTCATAAAAGGTGATTCTTGGCTACTTTGACAACCACATCGATCACTTACGACCACCTGCTGCCGCGGCAGCATTCACACTACATTATGCACGCAAGTGGAGACAAAATGAAATACCGAAATATGGCAACGTACAGGGGCGGTGAAGACCTACGTTTGGACTAACACAGTTTACTGAACAGTATGCACAGAAACAGATTTAACACAGGATACGTAAAAGGAATCGGAAGACAGTTCTCGCTGAGAAATGTGCTGGCGAAATGTAGAAAGCTAATTTTTTAGGAGTATCATGGCCGGCCAGTGTGGCCGTGCGGTTAAAGGCGCTGCAGTCTGGAACCGCGTGACCGCTCCGGTCGCAGGTTCGAATCCCGCCTCGGGCATGGCTGTATGTGATGTCCTTGGGTTAGTTAGGTTTAAGTAGTTCTAAGTTCTAGGGGACTGATGACCTCAGCTGTTAAGTCCCATAGTGCTCTGAGCCATTTGAACCATTTTTAGGAGTATCATGCGATCTCAACATATCGCAACACTAGAGATCACGAAAATAAGATTAGACTAGTCAAGGTGGAACGGAAACATTTAGCAGTTTGACTGTGATGATGGGAATGTACCGCCCTATGGCGCATTTTACAGTGACTTACAGAGTACAGAAGTGTGTCCAGTGAACAGAAAATTGGACCACATAACAAGATAAAAGTAAAAGAAAGGCAGCACGGACAGACATAAAAGATAAAGGAATGGTGTTTTTTAGTACTGATGGTGCATGGCAGAGAATGACATTTGAGTCGTTACGGGTACCCCATGCCTGGCTGAGTCAGAGCCATCACCAAAGATTATCCCAAAATAACCCCATGGGAATGTTTTAGAAGTGTCACTGTTCAGGATACAGACTATCTGGTACACAGTATTCGGACGATCCTATCAAATGCGAAATGTGAATTTGACCACTCAATGCCACGAGAGGCGGACCGCCAGTATAAAAGGAAGTGGGGAGGAGAGACGTACTGTGTTGTCCGCTGAGAAGCTAACTGCAGGCTGAGTCAGAAAGGAGAGCCTAGGAACTCTGAACGTGAACTAAGCATTGGATATCTCATCTGGATAACAAATCCAGCAAGGCCGCGCGATCTAAGCCGCCTTGTCACAGTCCGCGCGGCTCCCCCCGTCGGATCTTAGAGTCCTCCCACGGGTGTGTGTGTGTGTGTGTGTGTGTGTGTGTGTGTGTGTGTGTGTGTGTGTGTGTGTGTTGTCCTTGCCGTAAGTTAGTTTAAATTAGATCGAGTAGTGTGTAAGCTTAGGGACCGATGACCTCAGCAGTTTGGTCCCGTAATATCTTACCACATATTTACAGTTTTTTTCCAATTCTAGCAGGGGCATTTCAACGCTTCTAAAGCTGGTCCAGTCGACTGTTCGTGATGTAATCATTAAGTGGAAACTAGAAGAAACAACCATTGCTAAAGGTGATTGTAAAGTACGGTATGAAATCATCAGAAGGAATCACTCGTGAGTTCCAAATCGCTGCTCTCACTCCGTTTAGTACAATGTCCGTACGGAGTTAAAAAGAATTGGGTACATGGTGGAGCACATCATCACGTGCCACACATTTCTGAAGAGGCTAAGGGACGCTTGAGGTGATGTAAAGAGCGACGCCAATGAACAGTGAATGACTAGAAACGAGTGATTTGTACTGAATTATCACGCTAAACGCGGTGTAGATCCTATGAACAAGTTTGGGTTCGGTGAATACCTGGACAACTTTCTGCTGTCATGTGTAGCGCGAATAGTGATGTAGGGAGGAGGTGGTGTTGTTAGGCTATGGTGGGAATTTTCGCGGTTAGGCTGTTTAAGGAAACAGCTAAATGCAAAAGGATATGAATACATTTTCAGCATTGTGTACTGTGCACAGCAGAGGAAGACAATGGGGATGAATATCGGCCGGCCAGTGTGGCCGAGTGGTTCTAGGCGCTTCAGTCTGGAACAGCGCGACCGCTACGGTCGCAGGTTCGAATGCTGCCTCGGGCATGGATGTGTGTGATGTCCTTAGGTTAGCTAGGTTTAAGTAGTTCTAAGTTCTAGGGGACTGATGACCTCAGATGTTAAGTCTCATAGTGCTCAGAGCCATTTGAACCATTTTTGATGAATATCGTTTGTATCACATGATAATGCACGCTGCCAAAAGCAGCGTCTGTGAGGCAACGGTTTGTGGACAGTAACATTGTCGAAATGGACTGACCTGCCCAGAGTCACGACATGAACGCAGCGTCACTGTCTCCTCTGGTTTCGGGTTGTTTTGAGGTATAATGTGCTGGCACGGACATTCAGACACGTCACTGAAAGTGTCTTCAGCAGATTTCGAGCCACAATAACGTCGACTAATAGGTGTCTGGATATTTTCGGTCAGATGTGCACTGGATGGGCCGCGCGGGATTAGCCAAGCGGCCTAGGGCGCTGCAGTCATGGACTGTGCGGCTGGTCCCGGCGAAGGTTCGAGTCCTCCCTCGGGCATGGGTGTGTGTGTGTGTGTGTGTGTGTGTGTGTGTGTGTGTGTGTGTGTGTGTTCTTAGGATAATTTAGGTTAAGTAGTGTGTAAGCTTAGGGACTGATGACATTAGCAGTTAAAGTGCCATCAGATTTCGCACACATTTGACAATTTTTTTTGCACTGGACGGCCCATGCAAGGAAGAAGGTATCTGAAATTGATTTTGGCCCTGGTATTTTTATAAGAATGTGGTACTCCGAGCGCAGATGAAGGAGCAGCAAACTGGACTGTACGAGTGACGAAAGAAGTCTGTGGAAAACAGTAACCAATAGAAAAGTCAGGTTCATGCAAGGAACCAGACAACCAGAAATAATTGGTCTGGCGCTATGAAGAGGTGGCAGAGAGAAAAAATACTGGCACAGAGAGAGACTAGAAATTGCGAAATAATTAGACCGAAGACGATTCTGGGTAGAGTACTTTCGTGGAGATAAGATCAGACATGACAGGAAAAGTTGCGATGAGACGTTCGAATCAGTCTGATTGTAAAAGTATACGTTTAGTGATGACAGACTAGTATGGGGACGACGGCGCTCTGTGCACACGGTACAGTGGGATCGTGGACGCTTAAACGGGTGACGTGCTCTGAACGGATTCACTTGCACAGGCGAGTGAAGACAGGTGAGCGGCGAGCGCTGCGCCGCGTGCCCGCGTGGGCGGCAGGCAGGCAGGTGGCAGGGCAGACAGAGGGAGACGTGGCCGCCGGTGTGCCTGGACCAGCCACGCATATGCAGGCCTGCCTGCCCGCTCGCGCGCTGAGTCACTACCGGCCGCCGCGGCGCGGCGCCCACACCGCATTCCGCCGACCGGGCCAGGGCCGCACCTCACACTGACACGGCGCCTGACTCACGGCGCTACTCTGCGAACGCGAATCACTGCACGGCCCCGTCGCCGGTATACCGACTTGATACTCGTTCTAACAAAAGCACAACTTCCGAAGCAAACACACACACACACACACACACACACACACACACACACACACACACACACACACAGAGAGAGAGAGAGAGAGAGAGAGAGGGAGAGAGAGGGAGAGAGAGAGAGAGATGCCTCGAAACCGGTAACGGCGCGGTTAACTCTTAACAGTTACCATCACTAATTCTGCCTGTTTGCTATTTTTCCTTCTTTGTGTAAATCAACCTAGCTTTCTTTTGCGTTCACGTCAATGACTTTCCCACATATCATGCAGGGGCGTTCAATACCTAATGCTACACTATTATCCTTGAAAGCTGGCTGGCTACAGTCAGGATTTCAATATACCAAATTATACCCCACTCTTTTGGCTACAAAATCCAGTTTTCCGAGACACTCTCCTTTCAATTCGACGGCTTTAGGCCACCTTTCTAGGACGGGCCTGTATGCCCACACGTTACCATTCTACTGGTCGCCGTCGGAGCCAGTGTCTTGCTTCATCAGTAACCTTCCTGTGATGCACGTACTGATTCCAGCAGAGCGCGTCCTTCATTGAGCCAAACGGATGGAAGACACAAGGTGCGAGATTCGGGCTGCAGGTTGAATGAGGAAGAACGGTGCAATGAAGTTTTGTGAGCGCCTCTCGGGTGCGCGCACTTCTACGAAGCCGTATGTCCTCATGGAGAAGGAAAACTTCGTTTGCACTTTCGTGGCAACGAACAGGCTGAAATCGTTTCTTCTGTCTCCTGAGGGTACGACAATCCACTACAGAGTTGATCGCTGCAGCACGAGGGACGCCATCAAACAGGGTAACCCCCTTCAGAGTCCCAGGAAACTGTCGCCGTGACTTTACCGGCCGAACCGGCCCAAGGTGGAGCAGTGGTAGCACACTGGACTCGCATTCGGGAGGACGACGGTTCAATCCCGCGTCCGGCCATCCTGATTTAGGTTTTCCGTGATTTCCCTACATCGCTCCAGGGAAATGCTGGGATGGTTCCTTTGAAAAGGGCACGGCCGACTTCCTTCCCTAATCCGATGAGACCGATGACCTCGCTGTTTGGTCTCTTCCCACAAACAGCAACCCCAATTTACCGGCCGGTGGTGCAGCTTTCAACTTTTTCTTCCGAGGAGAGATGCAGAGGGGTCACTGTATAGGTTCCCGTTTTGTTTCCGGTTCAAAGTTATGAATCCATGTTTCATGCCACGATCAACCTCGTAATGCGCACGCAGTTCCCCACAGATCGTCCTTCTTTGTCCTTTATTGGTTCAAATGGCTCTGAGCACTATGCGACTGAACTTCTGAGGTCATCAGTCGCCTAGAACTTAGAACTACTTAAACCTAACTAACCTAAGGACATCACACACATCCATGCCCGAGGCAGGATTCGAACCTGCGACCGTAGCGATCGCTCGGCTCCAGACTGTAGCGCCTAGAATCGCACGGCCACTCCGGCCGGCTTTGTCCTTTATTGTCTTCTGTTAGGTGGCGCAGAGCCCAGGGGGCAAACACCCATGAGTACCCCAACTGGTGGACAAGTGTGTCAGCACTGCCGACAGAAACGTCCAGTTGAGCACCGAGGTGTTTGATTGCGATCCGCCTATCAACTCGAATGAGAGTGTCCGCACGTTCCAATGTTGCAGGAGTCACAGCTATGAGTGACCGACCGGCACGAGGAAGACCTGGCACGTTTGCGCGACCTTGTTGCGCTGATGACAGACGCCTCTCCTAATGACTCACCGTACTTTTGTTCACTCCAATGTCTACGCAGACATTCTGGAAACTGCCTATAAATCTCTGCGATGCTCTGGTTTCCCGCCAAAAGAAACTGCCTCAATGACAACTCTCTGCTCCTCCGTTACAGACGCTACTCTAAAGCCTGCTTAAAGCACTGCCACCTGTCGGAACTTTGTGAAACTACAGGGGCTGAAGCGGAAACATTCCACGATGTCCCATAACAAATTACGCTTTTTTTGTTTGAACCGAAACTGGCCGAGAGTAAAATTGTGTTGCATTACTTATGAACGTCCTCTCGTACGTTTCTGTTGCCTTCCGGTGCTATCTGTCTTTCTTCGCTGTTGGGCAGTTACGATTTCCACAGGAAAATACTCTGCAGGTGTGAGAATCTACCTTGCTATTTGTTAATAAACTCGTTTGTCTCTGAAGGACGCTTACCAAGTGATGCTGCTCTTAACTTCTGCAGTGCATCTCATGTCTTCTGAAATGCTGGGAACATACGAGTCCGTTTTCCTGGGCCATTCAGAATGTATTGGATGGTAAATTTAGCTCCGTTATTAAGACCTCTGGCAATACCTGCGAAACGACATTACGCTTATACAGTGCCCTAACTGAGCGAGTAGGTGAACTGGGTGTTCGTAAAATCCAATTAATCGTAACTGCACCTCGAAAACAGACAATGTAACTGCAGAAAGTTAACGTGTTTTCCGCAGTCGGTACCGACACACTGTTTAAATCTTTTTTCTCGCGCCGCTGCAGCCGACAGCCAATTTCGCCCAAATCTCTACCTCCACCTCCACTTTTTTTTATCTCCAGAGCTCTGCGTAGTACCCTGCAAGTTATTGCTTGAAGTCTTACCACCTCTCCTATCAGATTACCCCTTCTTGTAGTCGGCACTTCGCACATATTCCTTTACTCGCCGGTTCTGCGGAGAACCGTCTCATTTCTTACCGGTCGACTTAATTTTCAACATCCTTTTGTAACACCGAAACTGAAACGCTTCGATTCTATTCTTTCCTGGTTTTCCTACGATCCATGCTTCACTTCGGTAGATAGCTGGAAAAACTGAGGCTCCTTTTTGATGCTGGTAGACTTCCTTTGGTGAGGATCGCCTTCTTTGCCCATGCTAACTCTTCCTTACTACATCCCCCTAGCTTCATCCAACACGAATTAATTTGTTTCCGCGGTAGCAGAATTCCTTCACTCTGTCTACTAGGTCGTCCCCAATTTTGAAGCTTGTCGCTAACATCATGTCTACCACTGCTCATTAGTTTGGTCCACCCTTAGGTTATGCTCGGTCCACATTCTGTGATCAGAAGATAGTTCGTTTTCATTCCACTTCTCGTACGGTTCTTCGTCACTTTCAAGGGGAACAGTAATACCATGAGCGAATCTTGTAACTGATATCATTTCACCCCAAATTGTAATCCACGCGACCGCTACGGTCGCAGGTTCGAATCCTGCCTCGGGCATGGATGTGTGTGATGCCCTTACGTTAGTTAGGTTTAAGTAGTTCTAAGTTCTAGGGGACTGATGACCTCAGAAGTTAAGTCCCATAGTGCTCAGAGCCATTTGAACCATTTTTGTAATCCACGCGTCAAACTTCCTTAATTCCTCTAACTGAGCGGACCACCAGAAGTAAGTTACACACTTAGACCACGCTTAGACCATTGCCCAACAAGAGTGATGGATTGCCAGAAGAGAGTAGCCTATGTGTTCCGGCTTTCCCACAGACTCAGTTGTGCTGCGGTGCGCTTAACACGTGCAACATACAGTGCGAGGGTGAAACGGCGCGCCAACTGAACACGTGCTCCAGAGCTGCAATACGCGGGACACTACGATTCTTGCATACAAATACACCATAAAATTCTGGCAGTATATCGTCCGAGAGCAATGTCGTGCCCAATCGTACGGAAATGGTGCGAAGTTTTATGTTCTGGCAGTCGAGGAACTGATTCGTAGCAATCGCAGACTTTCGAACGATAAGACTAACCTCAGTTTTCCTTCCATACATCCAAAAATGAGATGATTCTCGTGGGTGTGGAATAAGTCAGAATGTATAAACTGTGAAGGAAGTGGGAATCGAATCCATACCTAGCAACTAAAAAGCTAGGATCAGTCCACCAGATCACTGAAGCCCTGATGGGGACGCTCACGCGGTGGTTCATGCGGTGGTTCTCGAACGGCTCCGTAACCGAGGAGGAGCCGATTCGTATCGCCGAGGAGCTGAACAACTGGCAGAAAGTTCCCGCTGTGGTTTACAGAGACTTGATGACCGAGTTCGGAAACAGCGCAACGCATCTGTGTGAAATGCAGGGCAGCAATCTATAAAAGTTATTTGGTCTGCTCTGATACCGTGTTGCTTACTTTTTGAAGTGCCGCCCGTTGTGACCGAGCGGTTCTAGGCGCTTCAGTCGGTCGCAGGTTCGAATCCTGCCTTGGGTATGGATGTGTGATGTCCTTAGGTTAGTTAGGTTTAAGTAGTTCTAAGTCTAGGGGACTGATGACCTCAGATGTTAAGTCCCATAGTGCTTAGAGCCATTTGAACCATTTGAACTTTTTGAAGTAGCCTCGTAGCTTTTACCATTTACAAGTAGTGAATAAAGAGAACAATTCTGTTTGATGCCCTTTCTAATATGAACACCTCTTTTTAGGGTTCCGTAAATGAGCCGGCGAAAACGGAACCATTGTAGGTTCACTTTGTTGTCAACCCGTCAGCCTGCCTGTCTGTTGAGACCCCTTTGTCTCAGCATCAGGCAGATGTATCAAGTTTGAATTTGTGTCACATACTAAGGTCTGACACCTTGATGAGGTAAAAAAGTTAACCTTCTGAGTCAATTTAATCAAAAGATACGGCCATTTTTGTCACGTATTATGATACTTACAAACGCAAGCATCAAAACACACATCGTATTAACCCACAGGCCTACAATCACGAAATTTGGTAAGAATCGAAGTTTCACAGTACAGCTGAACGGAAAAATCAAGAAATTGTTAATGTGTAATTGCATCACACGAAAAAAGTATTTTTGTCATCTGTTACCCGACTTCTAACTTAAAACAGCCACTAAGGACTTGCAATTTCCGGCACCGCAGCATCATTGTCGAGAACAGGCAAGCCATTTTTTTAAAATTTTTTTTTTGTTCTGTTGATCTTCCGTTCTTTTCGTTCCTTCTTCGTTTCTGTACACTTACAGAGGTGGACAAAAGTATTGAGACACCGGGAGTAATCAGAGAAGTAAACATTAAATGTGTCTTTAACTCTAAACATATTTTATTCTTTACAAATGTGTAATACTGACAATCTGAACATAAGCACAATTAACAAAAAGACGTCTTTTTTGGTAACGCGTCTTTTTCTCTGCATTACAGCCCTCACTCTTTGTGGCTTGGAGTAGACAACTGTTTTCGTAATATATCGGCCATTCTTCTATCAATCCACGCAAATGTGTCGAACTGTTCACAAGTCGTTTGTGTTGTCTCGTTTTCAGTTCATTCCAGATGTTTTCGATGGGACTGGGGTCCGGAGACTGAGGTGGGGTAATAAGGCGATGAGGCGTGTTGTGATCCACAGTTTGACCATTTCCACCGTATGCTTAGGATTATTGTCTTGTTGGAAACGCTGATAACCGCGCAGTTGAGCGCCCTACAAACCAATCAATCTTGTTGGAAATAACCGCACCTCCTGATTCATCTTCCCGGCACTTTGTTTAAGTCTATGGAGATAGACAAATTTGTCCGTGGTGCTTTCAATAAAGACAAGCTCGCCAACACCTCTGGAAGACATGCATCCGCACACCATCACACTGCCGCCTCCATTTTTTATGATTGTTTGCATGATTTTGGGCTCCCACTCTGTGTCTGCTTGGCGCCACACTAAACTGCGGCAATCCATGGGGCTCAAAGTAAATTTGCACTCATCACTCCACAGAATCTTGCACCAAAAGGTCACATCCTAGCGGACAAATTCTTCTTGCGCCTTGGTTCTCTGGCATTGTACCCAGCACTGTTCAGGATTCTGCACAATGTTCTAGCACTAGCTTCTGTACCAACGCCTCCTGCCAGTTGCGCCACTACAGCAGGGGCCGTTTGTCCGCGGGTCGTATTTCACCATCCGAACTATCTTTCTTGAGTTTCTGAGGACGCCCCTGTCGTGGACGATTGACGAGAGTTTTTTCTTCTTTTCATTTCTGGATGATACTAAATATAGTTTTTCGGCTTCAGCTGATGACCTTGCCTATTTCTGCACATGATTTTTCCTCACTATGCAGCCGCATAATAAGCCTTCGCTCTTCCACTGTCTTATCCCTATTTTTATGGGGTATGGCGCTACGTTGGCCTTTCTGGACGAGACCTGTGCCTCCCTGAAGTATGAGACACACTGTCTTGCGTACACTGACTCCTAGCTGCCGCCGATATGTGCCCTCAGACTGCGGCTACCTTGTTAAGCGGGGCGGTGTCTGATTAGTTTTGTCCCGCGTGAAACACAAACCTGTGATATTAACACACAACTAATCGCTCCATGTAGAGGGTACGATGACATTCGCGTAGTCGACGTCTTTCGCAGTATCGCTCTGAGCACAATGCGACTTAACTTCTGAGGTCATCAGTCGCCTAGAACTTAGAACTAATTAAACCTAACTAACCTAAGGACATCACACACATCCATGCCCGAGGCAGGATTCGAACCTGCGACCGTAGCGGTCGCTCGGCTCCAGACTGCAGCGCCTAGAACCGCACGGCCACTCCGGCCGGCTCTTTCGCAGAAATCCCTGCATTATGGCACATACGCAGATACACATTCCGTGTGTGCATCAGTCACAACTGATCGTCAGATACGAATGTGACCTGTGTCTGAATACTTTTGTGCGTCTCTGAAAGTTACCTCCCTTTCACTATTGGCTGCACTTATTTTCCTCTTAGTTTCAAATATCCTGCAACACTTTACATTGTCGAGTGATTTTCTAGATTAAGAAATGCTCTGGAAGTTCCACTATTTACTTATTTACTTTAATATTGTTTATACTATCAAGTGTAACGTCAGAAGTGTCCATACGGTGTCGCTGGAGATCCTAAAGCAAAAGTGGTAGTCACCTAATAAATCCTTCCATTTTCATTTACATTCCTCTGTATATTATTCAGACCACTAACTTGGGCGCACGAGCTGTTTAGGCAGATTATGCGATAGCTCTCGCATTTAATTGCCTTGCTATTTTCCCGCTTGTACGGAGATGATAGTGTTCCTAACGTCAGATGGTATTTCTTGAGTCTCAGATCTAGACACGAACTTGTACGATCTTTTGGTTGTCACTGGGTTCAGTCATTTTAGAAACTGCAGAGGTTTGCTGCGTACCCCGACCGCCTTATTTGAAACTGTGTTGACGCCGGGACACTGGAAACGCTGCCACACTTACGATGCTGCGCGCCGACACGAGGAGAGGTGTAGGAGTAGGCGTGCGCTTCCTAGAAGGGAGGCAAGGGAGGGACAGGCGCGCCGTATACACAGCGGGAGGGAAGGGGGACCCGACACACACACACAGCCAGCCCAATCAAAATAAGCCGGCCCGGCCCGCCGAGCCGGAAGTGGCCCTCTCTGCTCCGGCTACCTAGGCTCCAATCGTGTGCGAGAGCCTGGGTGTAACATGTTTCAGCACAGATTTGGCATACTCAAGTGACCATTACGTTCAAATACAATATCACTCCCACGTAGCGGTAACGTTACATTCCTCGCTTAAGGAAGTATCGACACAGGCCTTAATTACACTCCTGGAAATGGAAAAAAAGAACACACCGACACCGGTGTGTCAGACCCACCATACTTGCTCCGGACACTGCGAGAGGGCTGTTCAAGCAATGATCACACGCACGGCACAGCGGACACACCAGGAACCGCGGTGTTGGCCGTCGAATGGCGCTAGCTGCGCAGCATTTGTGCACCGCCGCCGTCAGTGTCAGCCAGTTTGCCGTGGCATACGGAGCTCCATCGCAGTCTTTAACACTGGTAGCATGCCGCGACAGCGTGGACGTGAACCGTATGTGCAGCTGACGGACTTTGAGCGAGGGCGTATAGTGGGCATGCGGGAGGCCGGGTGGACGTACCGCCGAATTGCTCAACACGTGGGGCGTGAGGTCTCCACAGTACATCGATGTTGTCGC